>NC_134577.1:55449103-55594103 GCF_050947875.1 Dermacentor variabilis
GTCTTCATCAAACTGCGGCCGCCGCAGCTTAGCGCCACACCATAGTCGCTAAGCCATCGGGGTGGGCTATCAATGTGCACTGTCAATAGGAATGAGATATGAGACATTATGCATGCATGTATTCCGGCTTTTAAGTGCGAAAACCGCAATCTGATTAATAGGCACACCGCAGTGGGACACTCCAGAATAATTTTGACGTCATGGTGTTCTTTACCATGAACCCAATCTGCATGGCAATGTGCATGGAAACACGGGTATTTTTGCACTTCGTCCGGATCAGAATGCGGCCTCAACAGTGGGTATCTGGTCCCGCAACTTCGTGCTTAGCAGCGGAGCGCTTAGCCGCTCAGCCATAAAGGTATATGCATCAAGGACAACGTTCTGCCGTTAAACACATTCCTTCGACCAGTCAGGGGTGTGAAAGACTCTTTCCTTGATTACTCATTGTATATTCGGTGGCATAACGCAAATGTTTCATCTTATATGGCACGAATAGCTGACGAAAAGTTGCCGCAGTAATTGGGGCCATTGCTGAACGATATCCCCTGATTTTAACGCGATAGCGTTAAGGAGCTCGTGTCGCAGAAAAGCCGGTGTCGTCGGCGTCGGTGTCGGGTGTCGGCGTCGGCGTCCGCGGCGTTGGCCGTGAGCGATAAATCATGGCAGGCACTTCATAAATAAAAATCAACTTCCAAGATGGGCTGGGTGAGAATCGAACCAGGGTCTCCGGAGTGTGAGACGGAGACGCTACCACTCAGCCACGAGTTCGATGCTTGAAATCGGTACAAACGCGCGTTTAGTGAACGCGGTGTTGCCTTAAAAACGTGCCGTAGAATGTTATACTGCGGTGTATATCGGCAATTATGAGCACGTAACTTACAGAAGTCGCATTTACACGAATAGCGAAGTACGTTTCCGCTACATTTCTTCTGCGCTTACCGCACACGCAGAGCCATCTTGCGGCAAACACAGAAGAGCGCTCCTCTCAATGTACGGCGCTGCCCCGACAGGTGGCGCACCAGGCGCGTTGCGGCCCCGACTACCTCTCCCCTGGCGACGCTTCGCCGTGCTCCCACGCGGGTTACAGAATCAAGCGCCGTTCCTTTCTTTAGATTACTATCTATCTCTCTGCCCGTGCCGATCACGACGTTTGGCTGGCGTAGATCGTTTCCCCCTCAGAGACACCGAGTTCATTGGTTCGTTCCGTTTGCTCAGGCGCACGTTTCGTTGCCCCGAAGAACGTTGCGTTGCTCGGCGCTCTCCGTGTGATAGGTGGGCGCAAAGTCCGATGCGGGGCGCCTCGTAAGTGATCCCTGCGCCGTAGCGCTTTGTCTTACACCCCTTGGCGGGTCGATGGGAACGCTGTCGCGTTCCACTCTTGAAGGCGAAGCTTAAGCGTCCTCCAATTTTCAACACGGTTTCTGTCGACACCAAAATATACAGCAGCTTCGCACAACAGGAATAAAATGGAAGTGGGGAATGTGTATATGCTAACAGTATACACATATGCAGACACTTATTTTTATTGTAAGTTACGAGCAGCTGCTGTTGCCTATGAAATAGTACATTTCACGCCATGGGTTCAGCTTCTACAACACCGCTGTATGGCGAGTTCGGAACACGTTTACAAGTCGGCGACCTCTAGCTAAGGAGAAACAACAATTGCTCATCAAAGTTGCAACACCTTTCATCGAGCCAGTTTTTGCTTATAGCTAGCTACTTCTTTGGCACAGTAAATGCTCGTCCGTCGCAAAAAGAACGCATCATTGTAGTGTTTATTACGCAAGGACAGGCACCATGCACCGGTGTATTGAACCAAAGAACGCTGAAACTGCTGGACAAATTTTACGATATTAGCACCAAGAGAGAACAATATGTTAATGATGGCTTTAGGCTCGTATAGGACAAAAGATGTTGTACTTAATTACGCAGTATCAGAGTTAATATTGGACTCTGGCCGTATCCAAGTCGCTTTCGTAAATCGCACAACACAAGAGCCTACAAGGCGAAAAAGCAACGCGCCTTTTTTTCCTTACAAGATATAAAGCGGACTTATGCCGCGAAGAAGTGTTCGACTAAAAAGAAATTGTGTAAATGAAAGAAGTTGTTTTAGGTGGGCATGGCTAGTTAACCTTAAACATTAGCAACCGTTTCTCAAGCAGCTTCTGTCTGTTTTGCGGCCCTTTAGTATAGTGCAGTTAGTCACGACAATCAGGAAATGGCAGTTAGCTGATTACCTGAAGGAGAAGAAGCCGCAGAGGCTGCGGTCACAGTCGGCAAGTTCGGATCGTGGGATCGGAATACGTAACCTTGCTCTTAATATTTCAGCTGGTGTTGAAGGCGGATCTTCCACGTTATGCCGCGCTTTAAGTGCGTTGCCACATGTAGGAACGCAGGAAAATTTCCTTGATGCCTGCTGATTCGGTGGCTATAGGATAAGGTGCAATCCTACAGGCCTCACTCGCATGCCATCCGGGTGATAATTGTTGAGTCCCGCATTTATGAGGCTGGTATGGTTTCGGTCACCGCTTTATTGAGTGGTGCATTAGCAATGAATGACCGTGCAGAACTGCTGCGCTACTCAAGTGCTAGTTATACGGGGCTGATTCACTTTTCTAGTATAGATGACACGCCACTGCTTTATTTGACGCAATAAAATTCACGAACATCATACGGAGTTTACGAGCGCTGTTCGATACGTTCCTGGGGACAGTTAGACTTGGTGATTCTTGCGAGAAAATAAAGCACTGAGCAACTAACCATACCAGCTACATGCGTCACGCTGTTTATGTGTGGCCTCTTCTGACTCCTTCCCTCTCTTTATTATGAACGTCTACTCACTAAACGAACACAACGTTAAAGTTTTGACGTATCTGGAGATCATCATTGCCATTTGCTTGAAATATTACTTTCCTGTACACGTCAGTTTAGAAACTGGCATTTTGTGAGAATTAGTATACTTGTATAAGGAATACTTCAAGTTAAATCCGGTTGTATAGAGCAAACATGTATGCTATTTTAGGCAGTCAATAAAAGTAACAGGTCGTTACTGTTAAGTTACCTTAAGTTACGGCGGAACCAGGTACGCAAAATTGATTTCCAGAACCCCTTAGATATAGTAATAAAAATGACCCATATACTGCGCCATGTGGGTATGCTAAGCTGCCACAGCGTCCCAACAAAGCCGAGTGGGAGAAACTCGAACAGAAATCTCACAAAAAAAAATGAAGAAAAATTGAAAAAAAAAAGTGCTCGAGAGAGTCGTAAAAATGCAGCCCAAGAGTGGCGCTAAAAATATCCCGCGCAACTCAGCGCGTCACGTATTTAAAACCTAAGCCTGGCTCACCTTCGTCTCTAAGAGTAAGTACCTCTACGTGTGACTGGGCCGCAGTTTGACGAGATCTAGAGTTATTTACGTGCAAGCCGGGATGCCGGCGCCGTGACGACAGCGTCTCCTATATTGAAGGTAAGATGTAAATCTTGATCGCTCTATTTCCGTCATCCCCGCGTCTTGTCATCAAAGCACCCGCCGCTCCTGCTCGCGGGCCACGGAGTTTTACTGCGGAGGCAGAGATCCCAGGTTCGATTACCGTCCCCGGCGACCGCATTTATATGAAGGCCAAACGCGGAAAACACTCGTGCACTTGCATTTAGTTACACCTTGACGACCACAAAGTAGCCAAATTAATTACGAAGTTCGGTGCTACCGCATCTCTACCGCAGTACCGTCCATGGTTCAGTTATTGGGAAATTAAGCATTGCTCTTTAAATAAATGTTCACAAAACTGCAGCCCACTTTACCATGAATTCAAGGTAATCATGAATAAATAAACGCCGTTATATATTTTAATACTAAATATTCAAAACGGCGACTGAATGTCTTGGCACCTAGATGGTGGACATTCTGTCAATGATTTTGGAGCCCGTAACCATCATCCAGGCTCTTTTTTTTGACAGTTTTTTTCCCTGGAATATAAAGTAACTGATGCAGGAAAATATTCGTGAGATGAGAAACGTCGACAGGGTTTGCGGTTCTAATGCGATTTATTTCTGCTTCACTATATAAAGAAGGATAGTTTGGTACAAAGGATTGCAACGCTTCATTTCCTCAGTACGCATAGGGAACTTTATTATTTTCTCATCCGATGTAATATAGACTTTAATGAGAAATTCAACTACTCACAGCGCAAAAACAATAGCATGACCTGATCCTAATTAGCCTGTATATACAAGATTGGTATAACTGATTCGGAGGTGAATTGCTGATTTCGGAATGGATGTCATGTAACAACAACGCGCAAGCTTCTTCTTTTTTTTTTCGCCTCAGTGCCCCCTTCAGTTGATAGTCGGCGTTCGTGTTGTCCACTTCTCTACTCTTGTGTCCTGTCTGCACGCCTCACTTCTATTTTGCATAATGAATCCTTACCAACTAGCTCAGCTTTCTGTCGTTCTATACTCTCCAGCCAAACACTGGAAATGCGAGTGATGTTTCGAGGTACCAAATAAAATACAAGTGTCACGCCCACGTTGCCACACGGCGTAATATTGTTAACTTGCTAATAATATACTAATATTGCCACACGGCGTAAAATAATAAGTTTAAGATGGTGGGGGGGGGGGGAATCCGAATGCGCTAAACGAGTAACATAAATGTTGTTCGTGGTTCATAACTTGTTTATGTGGTGATCGCAACTTTTACGCAATATCTATAATTCTGTTCTGTACTTGCAGTGTATTACATGTGTTGTTTGATATGGCTGTTCAAAATATCTGACTTTATGTATGCGTACGAGTATTGAACTCATGCACAAAACTTTGCGATTCATGTACTGTTGGACTATAAATTCTTTCTATTCATCCAGTGTTCTATTGAGGGTCATATTTTGTGTCGCTATCCTCCCTTTTTAGGCGAATTTGTTTCCTTTGCCAAGTGACAAGAAGTAGCCGGTGCCACCATAAAGGAGCCCAACCTCTCCTAATATTTATTTCAAGAAAAAAAAGAAGGCACTACAGATACAACCGTGATACTACGCACATGTTCTATATATGCTCAAAACATTTAACTGGCGTATAAAACGTGGCGTGCCTACTAATAAGCTTAAGTAGGGCTTTAATTACAATGAATTGCGATTCTGCATCTACTGATGCTTTTTTGTGGGATGACTGATTGGGCCCGCGTTACAAAGCCTGCCCAGCTCCATTGTTTTCTCTTAATATCAAATAGAATATCGGCGTTCCCCATTTTCTCTCTCACAAACACTGCTCTCTTCCTATATCCTACCGTTGCACGTAAAATATTTCGCTCAGTCGCTCTTTGCGTAGTCAGTATGTATATGCAACTTACTGCTTTGCTACAGCTGTTTCGCTTCTTGTACTACCTGCTTATATTGGCACTGCGACCCTTAAAGCGTTAAAGTTTAGCTGGGCACATGTGCTGGGTGTTTTAATAACCAGCCAGTAACATCTTTCTTCAAGTGACCTATGGTGCAATGTAAAGACGGCTCACTGCTTGCACAACGCATTTTGTTTACTACATAGACAGTTGTACTTCTGATGGTTTGACAGTCGAATGATATCGAAGGCTTCATTACATATCGCTCGTTCATGTGCTCACTGAAATGCGTTTCAGGACATTTGAGAAGAAACTTACTTGTGGTAGCAAGGGTTGCTGTTTCCTGGCTGTAGTCTGCTGCCGCTAAACAGGTAAGCGCAAAGCCAGGCCATAACAGCTGCTGGCAACGCGCTTCAGAAGAGGCGGTGCGTCAACATAAAATATAATGAAGCATACTCGTAGGAGGCTACAAGCGTCCCAGCTAGCACTGCAGCAGATGTGCTTAAAAGTGCTTGAAGACGTTCGGCAATCGTGACAGACGACACAGCCTTTCGAAAGAGCGAGAGAGTTTGCAAATGCCTGCCGTCTGCGAGAAAAGTCTCGCTTTCGCAGCGAGCAGGCGTCGCAGCAGACGGCACTTGTAGCATTTCTCTCAAAAACGCAACATTTCTCTCACAATACAAAATTCTTCTTTCCATAAATATTAGATGAGTATATTTATATAGGTACATGTATGGTTATTAGTGCTGTTGCAAAAACGAATAAATTATTATTCACTGACGCCAAATCAAAAACAGAATTGCAGAACAATGCACACCCTGGCGTGCCCTGGTGGTAAACCGAGCTTCGATATCCAAGTCATACAAAGTGTATGCATTGTATTCTGCATTACCTAAAATACTGCAGAAATAAAGCTATATCTTACGCGAAAATATTTTATATAGCTTTGTTTACTGAGCCGCAAGCAAACGCCCTATAGTCTAAAGATGGAAGTCAATCCGAAGCATGTACTTCTCACCGTGTAGGTTGAGGCAACGGTCTGAAGAGCCCCCCGTAGACACTGGCGCCCCATTTACCTCTAGGATATTTATTTAAAAACTCCACGCTTAACACGAAACACGGATCTTGAAGTCCGATAATAAATGATGAGAAATCAAAACAGCAACTTTGTAGGCATAGGCAGCCCCACCGTTTCAGAGGTCTTACATCCATCCATTGAATATGTTGTTTTGTTATTGTTTTAACTCACTTCATTGGCTGCCCTAACGCTACCGCAAACGAATCTTCGGGAAAACTGTACTGAGCATTTATAGAAATCCAAGGAGCGGAGAACAAGGCGAGCTCGCTGTTCTGCCAGTAACAGAGCCGCGTTAAAGATAGCGCGTTCTCGAAAGTGTCTGTTTGTAAACCTGGTTATCCTCGAGTCTCACTCAATTACCCGGAGAAACGCCACTTTGCCAGGTGCGTGCTTCTCTCGCGTCAGCTTTCGCGCCCTCTTCGTGCGTTGCGGTGAAGCACTCCTCTCCTACGGCAAGCGCGCACGGCACAGCATAGCGTGCGCAGCACAACCTATGGCGTGCGCATCATCGGTCCGCAAAGACAGCTGCAGAAGCACGTTAGAAGCACTGCTCTTTTTCCCACAGTCACACATTCCAAGTGAAAAAAAAAAGAAAACATCATGCAGGCTGTATCTGGGGACGCAGGTGCAGTGGGTCGGGCAGCTGGAATGGAACGTCTCGTGCGTGCTGCTGAAGGTGTAGGGGCACACTATAGGTGCAGAAATCACTTAAGCGCGTACTCAATTGAAATTTATTCGTGCCTTACAAAGCTTACACGCTTAACTAATTGTACATTTAGTGCCAGTCATGCGGTCTTATCTTGGAATCATGCTCGCTCCCGATTCACGGTAGTTCCACCGTAGTCAAGGGCGGTGCGCCTGAACGGGAGGCGCCCCTGCGTCTTGCTGCCCGAGTCTCATCGCTCCATTTCTGGACCCTACGTGCCGAGCGCCGAGTATCATAGCCTAGCAACCGTGAAAAAAATTTCCACCTGCTACGGCTGAGTGAGCTGTCTCTGATGCGACCACTCCCAGTCGGATCGACTAACATCTGTCCAGCTATGCTTCTCTGAACGCCGAGTGAGTGGTTAAATGTAGTTCGCGTGCTGTCATGCGTGGCGCGCCACCAGCGCCATCTGTGCACGAGGCCTACCCATAATGAATGCATAATGAATCCTTACCAACTAGCTCAGCTTTCTGTCGTTCTAAGCCTACCCAGTAATGTCTTCGTTCTCCTACACAATGACACATAATTGAGGCGCGTTGTCTAGTACCGTCGCAAATATATCACTGACAATTAAATCACATTTTTTGGTTCCACCTGGCTTTAGCAAGCGATCTCCTATGCTGCCCGTCAAGAAAACCTCAGCTCGGTACCTAAGGATGCGTTTCTGTGGCAATGCGCACTTTAAGTCACTACACTAAGTTACAAAAAATTACTCGGTCTACCCGAAGTCGAAGTGTACTTTCGCCATCCTACTGTCTCTAGGCGACCCACCGTGGTTGCTGAGTGGCTATGGTATTGGGCTGCTGAGCACGAGGTCGCGGGATCCAATCCCGGCCGCGGCGGCTGCATTTCGATGGGGGCGAAATGCGAAGACACCCGTGTACTTAGATTTAGCTGCGCGTTAAAGATCCCCAGGAGGTCAAAACTTCCGGAGTCCCCCACTACGGCGTGCCTCATAATCAGAAAGTGGTTTTGGCACGTAACACCCCGTAATTTTTTTTTGTCTCTAGGCGAACACCCTTCCTCGCACGGTCCCCGATACAAATCCGCTGTAGAGCAATGCTCCGCAAAAACGATCGTGTCACAAATGCTCTTTCGTGGTATTCTGAATCATGAAAACGGCCTTGTGTAATGAGCGTATCAGCCGTTCACAGAAATGTTTACTAACCCGACGCAGACGTTTTGTAACGACTCAACACGGAATGCATCGCAAATATGTATGCGGTCTTCGCGTCTCCAGCAGCTGTTGCTCTCGATATGACGAGATAGTCACGGAACTTTCGCATCGCTCACTGTACCGCTTACGTGTTTTTCCCCCCTTAGCATCTGCGACACTGCGCACCGAACTCGCATTGATGCGGCTGTGTTTGAACGTGCCGTTATTGAGTGCGGCGCGAATAACTTTGTAATGGCATCGCGTACGCCAGCGCATGTCATTTAGTCATATCCGCCTACCGCTTCTGCGCGTACGTTTGAATGCAGACTCGGAGCAGAGAAGGCAAAGATAGTCAAGCGGCCTCTGCCGCTAGTAAATAGATAAAGATCAACCTAGATTTCTCGCTCAAGCGGTAAGACGACGCCAAGATATAGAAAGACTACAAACTAGCAGACCGAATTGGAGGTAAATGTTGATAACAAAACACCATTGCCCTGGTTCATCATGAGACCTTGGTTCTGTCTAGCCCCTCCCTCCTCTCTCTCTTCCCTCATTGTTTGCGCAGCTTCGTTTAGTTGTATACAGTCATGCTATGTCTGTGTCCCTCCTTTAGAATCTGTGAGATTATGACGATAAACGCAAGCAGATTTCAGAGCTCTGATTTCTAGTAAAACGGGCACTGTACAGGCGACATTAGGCATTAATACACAATAGAAAAACTTTGTTTCGGATTAGTTGATTCACTATGAACAATTTTGTAATGTACTGCGTAAAATGCATTGTCCTATCTCTCTTACTTGCTTTTTGCACAGTACGTTACCAACATTGTACGTTAGCGAACAAGATTGGAAGTGATTTACCTGAAATGCGTTGTTGAATGCGTTCATAGAAGCCAAAATAAAGATCTCACTGAAGCTAACCTTGACGGTATAGATACCTTTGCATGGCACCCATGTTAAAGTAAACTTTTCAAGTTCATCAATAATTGCCAGGTATTACGAAACGGTGTTGTGCGGTGTTTTTTTGCTTTGCGGGCATACGACGCCGGAAAGCTTTCAAGGGGCTGTAATCCGCCGTTTAGTCCGCATGAAATGCCAGAGGAAAATTGAAGTCAAGTTTTAGTTATAAAACTTGTCCTAATCGAAAGCCGCATTTGTTAGAACTTTAATTTTGGCGTGAAGACACGGCCTTGCCATATACATTGGCTAACAGCAAGCTCGTAAAAGATACATTGTAAACGATTATTCTTTGAGCTCATGGGGAAAATCCCGCAGATATGTGCATGTGTGACATTTACCGAGAACAAGCCCGTGGCATCAACACTCAACATTTTTTCACGTTATTCGCAGGTGCATTACTATGGAAGAAAAAGCACAAAATTCTCTAAATCATTGGGGAGATTCCTGCACTCATGGCCTTTGACACAGCTTGAACAAGGAAGGGCAACATGCCGATGCAGAATCCTTATTTTTCGTATGCACATGGACTTTACCTTCGCGCAATGGACCCGCCGTGGGAGCTTAGTGGCTAAGTGGCTTAGCGCTAAGCACGAGGTCGCGGGATTGAATCCTGGCCGCGGCGGCCGAATTTTGATGGGGTGAAAACACCCGTGCACTTAGATTTAGGTGCACGTTAAAGAACCCCAGGTGGTCAAAATTTCCTGAGTCTTCCACTACTGCGTACCTCATAACCAGAAAGGGGCTTTAGCATGTAAAACCATGTAAATTTATTCTTTTCGTTATTCGAGCAAGGGAAACTTGTCTTGCAAGAGAACAGAGCTCGCCGTAAGAATTAACGCCTACACCAGTTGTGAAGTTTGTACCAGGCATGCGCCTAATTAGAATCCCCCTCCCATGTGGCGCTTGCGCTTGGTAGGTATTTTAGAGGGGCAGGGAGACGTCTGAATGGCTGTCTACGTCAACACCGAAGCAACGGGCGCCCCGAGAAAAAGTGCTCAGGCCAGCATGACGAAATTTACTGCCATCGGCATATGCATCGCGATGGCTGCACACGTGTACTTTTTTTCTTTCTTTCTCTCCTTATTAGAACATAAAACATGCAATCGAACATTTTGTAAAACCGCCAAAGCAATGATGCTTTTGAGCGGGACTGCAGGGCCTGCTTTAAGAACAGAGGAAACAATAGGACGAGAGAAAAAAGTAAAAACTACAATCGCAAAATTAAATTTCTTATATGTGCCACAAACCGTAACCTGTAGTCTGCGAAAGCATCGATGCTTTTATGCGGACCACTGTGTATTTGTCTTCAACGAGGCATAATACAAGTACACAATTTCCCTCCCTCCTATATTTTGAGTGTTTGCCCCGCCCCATGCGTCATCATAGGAGATTTCAATGCACACCATCCAGCATGGGGAAGTACAAAGACAAATGCAAGAGGACGAAGATTATCAAGCATCGCCTACAACTATGGCCTTACTCTCTTGAACGATGGTAGCCCCACCTTTCTTCGAGGCGTGACGTACGGCAGCTGCCTCGACCTTGCTTTTGTCTCCAACTCTCTCGCCAGATATGTGAAGTGGTTACCAGATATTGAGACACATGGGAGTGATCACATTCCCACCTATCTGACCATCAAAGGCTTGTCGTCTAGATCTGGCCCACGAAATACCATTCGGACGATTCAATGGGCCAACTTCAAATCTGATATGGAAGATGCCTGCAGCGAGGGCCTACCCTCTGGGTTAGAACAAACAATTAAAAATACGCTGCGGAACGCCACTCGCATACTGACGATATCTCACACGCGAAACGACTTCGACATAGAATTAGAGCGACTTCGCGCACTTCGTCGCCGGGCGGAACGTCGATATCGGCGTACAAGATCAATCCATGACCTTCGGGCAGCCAGGAGGTTACAAAAGAAGATTCAGCGTCGAATGAATAGATTAGCGTCGGAACGTTGGGCAACGTTTTGCCAAACACTCGACCCCCGCAAGCCGCTGTCTCACATATGGAAAACGGTGCAAGGTCTGCGTTGCCTTCCGGAACAGCGTTTTCCATTCAAGGCACTCGCGCTTTTCCAAGGGCGGCAAGAAATCGCTGTCGCAGAAGACTTCTGTGCGCGAATGGCAGACCAAGCGACACGTCCAGATCCTCCAGCCCGAGATGATGTCCCCCATTCCCGAGATTGCCGCATGGACCTTCCTTTTACAATGGAGGAGCTCGAGGCGGCACTAGATCTCTGCAGACGCTCATCATCTCCGGGTCCAGATGGTATATCATACCGAGCCTTGTGCTATCTCGGAGAATCCGCACGGATAGCACTATTGAGTCTCTACAACACCTCATGGCAGGAGGGAAATGTTCCTGACGAATGGAAAGTCAGCCGCCTGGTGCCAATCTTGAAGCAGGGCAAATCCCCGCTAGAGCTCACCTCTTACCGCCCGATAGCGTTGGCCAGCTGTGTAGGAAAGATAATGGAACGGATGATCCTTGGCCGCATGGAATGGTACCTTGAACACTACAAGATTTATCCGAGTTCCATGGCTGGCTTCCGACGTGACCGCTCTTCCATCGACAATGTCGTTGATCTCGTTTCATATGTCCAGCACGAAAGGTCCCGTAAACGTTTATCTGCAGCTTTATTCCTAGATGTGAAAGGGGCATACGATAACGTATTACATGAGGCTATTCTCGACGCTCTTGTGACGGTTGGCTTAGGTGGCCGAGTATTTTTATGGATTGCAAGTTACCTATCTGCAAGATCATTCTATGTATTAACTGACGATGGGCCAACTACGCGACGCTATACCAGCAAGGGCGTTCCTCAAGGCGGTGCTCTCAGGCCGACGCTCTTCAACCTCGCTCTTATTGGGCTTGCTGACCACTTGCCAACTACCACCAAAATTTCAGTATACGCAGACGACATCTGTCTCTGGACTTCGGCAGTCACACGTCCTCAGATACGTGCACGGCTTCAGAGAGCGGCTACTTTGACAGCGAGCTACTTGTGTGAACAAGGTCTCAGCATATCGCCAGAAAAATGCGCCCTAGTGGCGTTTACTCGCAAACCAATGACGCCTTATGTCATCTCAATCAATGGGCGGACCATTTCCTATGTCAGAACCTACAGATTTCTTGGCGTAATTATCGACCGAGACCTCTGTTGGAGCCCGCACGTAGCTTACATGAAACGACGCCTAACAGCAACCTCCAAGTTGTTTAAATACCTGACAGGAAAGACGTGGGGGATGTCAGTAGCCGCAATGCTGAGACTCTACAGAGCTCTCTTTCTCGGTTTTTTAAGATACAGTCTACCTGTACTGAACAACACCTGCAAGACAAATATTCGTGTTCTGCAAGCAGCGCAAGCTCAAGCACTCAGAGTTTGTCTTGGTTTGCCGAGATGCACGTCAACTGAGGCAACTATTGCGATTGCTCGGGACCATCCAATGCAGACTCACATCACGGTGGAAACCCTGAGAACACATATCAGACATTTGGCACGAGCCCCCTATCACCACCTTGCAACACTACCTTCAGACAGGCACCAAGCATCATTCTCAAAAACTATTGTCAAGTACAACGACAAACTTCCCTCGGGCTTCACCGCTGCATCTAAACCATCGATGCCCCCTTGGTGCCTTGTCAGCCCCACAGTCCATCTCAACGTGCCAGGAATCGGGAAAAAGTCTGAGCTGTCGTCGCCTGTGCTGAAACAACTGTCTCTGCTTCTTCTGCACGAGCGGTACGCAGACCGTGCACATATTTATACTGACGGTTCCACAAACATCCAGTGTTCGTCCGGTGCGGTAGTCGTCCCAGAAAGCGGTATTACCATCAGCTTTAGGACTGACCACCCAACGACTTCTACATCTGCGGAACTAGCTGCTCTTCGAGCTGCACTTTGTTTTGTCAATCGGGAACCACCTCGACAATGGTCAATTTTCAGCGACTCAAAGGCAGCCCTACAATCTGTACTATCAGCTCTGCGTCGCGGGCCATTCGAACAGCTCGTATTCGATATTAGATGCCTACTCCATACATCACATGAGAAAGGACATCACGTGACGTTTCAGTGGCTGCCAAGTCACTGCGGCGTCATCGGAAATGAAGACGCCGATAAAGCCGCTCGGACAGCTCTTGAGGACACACAGGAAGAGGCCATACCACTTTCACGGTCCGACGCAGCCAGCAGACTTCAAGTGCTTGCACGGGAGATCACGCTCTCTCTATGGTGCACACCCAGCAGCCAGGCCAACCGCAGCAATCATCAACACGACCTGCCCTCCTTGATGCATCTATGTATGCCAACCGGACTCCGCCGAAGTGAGGCCACCCTGCTTTATCGCTTATGGCTAGGGGTGGCCTTCACGAAATCTTACTCGTTTCGCATTGGAATGGCCGACAACGCTCTCTGCAATGCCTGTCTTTGCGAGGAGACGCTGGAACACATTCTGTGCGACTGTCCTGAATATCACGTTCAGAGACAGTCCATGGCGTCCGTTCTAGCGCACCTTGACAATAGACCATTGTCAGTTGCAACCATTTTCAGATATCGCCGACTGAAGTCATCGCAGCTGAAGGCGACGAAGGGACTACTTCGGTTTATGAAGGATACGGGCTTGGACAAGCGGCTGTGACAGTGATGTCACGTACCGCACAAGAGTGACAGACTGTAACCAACGATGTGTGTGCCGTGCTATGTGCCCTCTATCTCTTCTCCCCTTCTTTCATCCCCCCCATCCCGCTCCCATGTGTAGGGTAGCAAACCGGTTAGGCAAAACTGGTTAACCTCCCTGCCTTCCTTCTCCACTTTTTCCTTCCTTCCCTCCCTCCTTCCTCCCATTCCCTCTTCCTTTTCCTCTATCGCTCGGCTGTTCCTGCACGAGCAATAGCTTAAGCATTGACTTACTACAGCAGCAAAAATATGTCAACAGCACAACCCTCTATTTTATCATATACAGTTGAAAATGTTTTGGAAGAGTAGCAGTCACCAATCATTATTAGAAAGTAAACAGAACACAATACTCGTAGAAAAAATACAATACTGTAGTCTGTTTTATAAATTGATAGTGAAAGTTCATCAGAAAAAGTCCTGTCGCATGGTTTTCTTCTATTATTTCCAGCCACTTGTCAGAACCGTGCGACATACAAAATGCTTTATTTTCCTGAATGACGATACTTTGGGAACTTGTCTTTTATTAAAGTAGAACGGTACATAAAATCATCTCCTGCTTTTACCATAGCTCGTGAATGATCTAGCCCGAACGAATGTCTCAGTCTTGCGCAGATCACGAGTTTTTACGTTTTTTATTGTAAGGAATTCATCAAAATAATGCTTCGTAAATACCACCGAGAGAAAAAGTTTAACATCGAATATAGTATGTTCTGCCATCAGCTTACTGTGGGTGATGGAGTCGCTGTTTGTTCCGTATGCTATGCTATTCGTTATTTTTTGTATTATTTTATTTAACACGCTTAGCCTATATGGCGGAGCAAGTCCGTAGATTGTAATGCTATACCGTAATACGGTTGCACGTAGAGCCTTATATGTGAGTTTTCTTAACCAAACGTCACATACTGATCTGATTTTGTACATGAGTGCACATACTGCTCGGAGTCTTTTAGCTACATGCTGTATGTGATGGACAAATTAGAAATATTCAAGAAAAATAACGCCAAGGTACTTTATTTTTGAGGCATACTGCGTACTTTGGCAAGAGCACCCAATGCAGCATTCACTATGCAAGTACAGTTGTTCAGTTAGCTGCACTTTTTTGTACGGGCTGTGAAAGCGGATTAATTGTGTTTTTTCTTTGTTCACAAACATGTAGTTGTTCTCAAAACGTGCCATTATTTTGTATATAACATCATCTAACAAATTAATGCATTCCTTAAACATTTCAACAGGTAATATTAGAACAGTATCATCCTCAAATCGGTATAACATTGAGTCCAATGCTAGATGGGCTAAATCGATCCTCGTGGGGCTCCATGCTTTATGTGTATGAACTCGCTGTCTATATCTTAAATTCGAACGACCTGATATTGATTTTTGAAGTAGTCTTTAAAAACCTCTATGAAAGGCCCGCGGAATCCGATTTGAGCGAATTTTTCAAGGAATATGTTGTGTTCTTACGTGTCGAACGCTTTTTTCAAATCTAAAGAAAAGCTAAATTACAATCTTATTTTTATATATTTCACTGTTAACTACGTCTGCAAAGTCTTCTAGCAGTGTGATTGTGCTTCTGTTGCAACGAAACCCATACTATGAATAAGACAACAGATGAAACTTTTCGCAAAAGGAAATGATTTTCTTGTGCATTAGCTTTTCTAGAACGCAACACAATGCGGGCAAGATTGCTATAGCTCTCTAGTTTTGGCGCTGTTGCCTTTTACCGTTTTTGGGAATCGGTCTAATTAAAGCTATTTTCATAGCGTTGGCAATCTGACCCACCCTAAATACTTCTGAGTAAATATATAGCAGCACACTCCTCAAACAAGCAAAGTTCAAGAATATCTCACGACATCGAATCCCATCATATCCTGGAATTCTAGTAATGGAAAATGACGTTATTACATCCCTGACATCGAGATCAGTTACCTGATTCAAATATTGAGTTGACGCTTGATTTGATTGTTATGTCATATGCAGTCATAGGGAAATTTGCCTGAAGTTGCTTAACACTATTTGCAAAACAGTTATTAAATTCGTTTGCTATTTTATCCATTTGTATGCTGGGGAAATTATTTCTTAGGCATTAGTCTATGTTGCGTTTAGTTTGTCTGTCTGTTAGCGAATTTACTATGTTCCACAATTGTCTATGTTCCAGGATTAATATTGCCCTAATAGCGTGGAAAAGCATGCTGTGTGCACTGCGTGGAAGCATGCTATGTACTGGGTCTGCAGAACGTAAACATATTCACATTCTGATTTATTCCAAAGTCTTGACGTCAAACTTACGTAACCGCTGACGCAAGTATCGGGCGGTGACCCGCAGTGTTGTTTGAACGGTCAAGTCAAACGCTCTCGCTTTTCGCAGGAAGTCACTGTAGATTGCTTTGAAAGCAAATAGCACTGCATAACTTCACAGGCTTTGCTCGTCTAGTTGGCTGACCTGATGCGAGGAGTGCGCAAAGTGGAGAGGACATCGGTGGGTCCCAGCTATTGCAGTTAAGAGGAAGCTTTGGCTCGCGTGCTCCTATCTAAATACATGTAAAAGGAGAATTCGTTTTTCTCGGTAACCACCACACCAAATTTGGCGAAGTATGTTGCATTTAAAAGAAAAAACCCAATAGCTAGTGACCCTTTGTCCCGAATTTTTTATTTAGGTTGTCAGTTTCTTTTTATGAAGAAGTGGCAAAAATCGAAAATTTTCAAAAAAACGAAAGCATTAAGTTTACAACTCTGTAAAAACGAAAGCATCAAGTTTGCAACTTTGTAACTCAGCAATAAAAACTGATATCACAATTATGTGAATTGCATATCATAGTATATCTAAAGCGGACAAAATTGACATGTTACACATGAATCTCAAGAACTTTAGTAATATGGAAATACATCTTTTGCGTGTACACAACATATCGAATTCACGTAAGACATAAAATGACATATCACATTTGTCTACTTTCAATAGCCTAGTGGATGCCTTTACAGAACGAAGAGATCGGTTCTTGATGCAGATTTGTAAACTGCGTGCTTCTATATTTTTCGAACTTTCCAATTTTTGAAATTCTTTTAAGAAAATTCAGGCACTAAATTGATATTCCGGTTCCAACAATCACTAGAATTTAACTCCCTCTATCAAATATAACAAATTTCACTCAAATCTGTCAAGGGGTTATCTCAGAAAAACGTTTTTGCGTTTTGTGTGTATTTCAATAGGCCGTGTCGGAGTTGGGCCCGAGCTAAAGCTTGCTCTTAAAGTAGATAACCAGATAGGGATGGTGGTGCCAACGTATGCAAATGGCCAGCTTCCGTTTGCTTAGCTTGCAATGGGCGGTCGAAAATAACTGCGGCGTACAACGTAAGGTTATAACCTCGGCCAAAGACGGATCTTCAGCAAAGAAGAGTTGGCAAGCGATGCCGTGTACCAGTTGAAAGGGCTCCACGACACCACACTTCCGCGCAAAAATTTTACAACGTAGCTGTTAGCCCATAGTTGGTCTGGATTTCTTGCAGCGCGTTCTCACGGAAAAAGAAAATCCTTCAGCAATTAAAAAAAAAATAATTTTGAGCGATTGAAATGAAAAGTGCATACATTCTTTGGCATCACGCATACAGCATTCCTCACAGCATTCGTTTCAATGAAGAACGAGTACAAAACAAGCGTCCAAACCACATGACTGATAATAAGGTACTCCTGGTAACAATGGGAAGCACAAAGCGCTCCCCGTATGCGCTTCGCAGTAAAGATTACTGTTGCGCAAACAGCTGCAGCGACGGCTGCTTGCGACATGGGGAGTGACGTCACTAGCCTTTCATATGTAAGAGAACCAGCCTAGCAACTGATTTCATTGTTGTTACAGCGCCACTGTGGATAAGCAACGCATAGTTAGGACTCTCGAGGAACGGCGTCAATACGAGAAGTGCCAAAGGGAAAATAAACAACAATACGCCCATCCGTGGCGTGCTACCACAATTACCAGTACTCTCGTTACTTTAAAGCAATAAACCATTCAAACGCACTTCAATAAACCATAAACAAACGCACTCAGACGAAAACCTATCTCACCCAGAAAAACTGTGGGCGTGAGTGTACTGGGACATTGCTTGGGCTCCCTGTAAGGCCTTCGGTCTCGGTATTTTTGTGACCTTAGTATATATTCAAATAACATTTGCATTAAAGTTTCAGTGGAAGTGATTGAAATTATGCCCGTTGCATCCTCTGGTGAGCCATAGTATCTTTCTTTATTGATATGATATAAGGAGACGTTGATGCCAATTTAAGGCGCCGGCTATTCCTAAGCTCTTGAATGGGTCTAGCTTAGAATATACCTGCTACAAGATTACATATCAAATAACCTTTTCATACAAGCACCAGGACTTGTCGAGCAAGGTGTTCACGTTTCAGATTTAGGACCATTGTTTAGTGCGTAAAACGGGAAAAAAAATAAAGCGTGCGTCATACAGCGTACACCGAAAGTGACGCCCGAATCCAAAGAGAACCGGACTAAGCACTAAAAAGCAGTATTCTTTTCTTCAACGTTCTCTGTTATAGTGCTGGCTTATACTTCACACTCCATGTTATATAAGGCCCACTGTTTGCGCCTGTTGCGCAACGCTTGAAAGGCGCCCCATGTTTCGAAACCTGAAACGCTCTTTAACCAAAAGTAGAAAAAAAAAAGTGCCAAGAGCAATACACAGCGCGAACAGTGTATTTCGTTCTTTTTTTTTCTGTACCATCTGGACGCTACCATATAATATTACTCAAATGAATGAAGTAACGCAAACATAAATATCAAGATGCGTTCAAAGAAGACTACCGGCAATTGCCCTGTCCATTTGGCTACTCTGTCCTTCGCAGGACACGATAATCGACAATCCGTGGAAGTGGCAGAGTTTCATCGTTTCACTCACTGGTCACTCGGTTTGCTGGCTTTTCAGATTTCAGCTGCGGAAGGAGTGCGCAATTGGAAGAGTAGCTGTGCGACCAGTATGACGAAAGAGTTACATCTCTGCTTTCGGTAATCTCGAACACCTGCGATCGTCACAGATCGTAGCTTGCTTCATAACTCTTCAACGGGAGCCCGAAGAGGGAGTGATGAACGAAGCCATGGAATAGGCTATGGTGGGGCCGCACTGAGCCATGCTCGCTGTGAATTATTCGAAGAATATGGAAGACATTGGTACACTTTTGTAGAAAGGGTTAAATGCGCAATGCATGCTTTTCGCTCCTCTTAATAATGATTTCTTCTCCTAGAAGAAAATAACACAAAGAGGCCGAGGCTCTGTCTCCTTTTTCGGAATTTCATCTCTTCACGGCCATTTGTCAGGTCTATAGCGTACGACTTCTTCCGCTATAATGTCGGCTTAGAAGACCACGGATTACCCAACACAGTGGCTACGTCATTCCGCTGCTGAACGAAGGGGGTCGATTTCCGGCGATGGTGGCAGCATTCTGATGAGCGGCGTAATGAAAAAAAAAAAAGGAAACACTCGGCAGCGCAGGGTCCCATTAAAGATATCCAAGTGGTAAAAAATAATAAAGACCCCGCACCACATCATCTCGCATATCCTGCGATTTCCTTTTGGACGTTATACAACCCCCTTTTGCTTTAGCGTGAAATGCTTGCGTTAGCACTAGAAGCCGACGTAATGCTAACGCAGTCGTACGTTCCAGTGTACGACGGGAAGTAGAGCTTTAGAATAGCGGGATCCAACGGAACGCTGTAACGTAAATGGCTAGCTGCGACTCCCTCTAGATGTAAAGGTTCGCAATGTACGATTAAATCACATACGCAGCAAATATAAACCTAATCCTACGTGTCCGTAAAATCCGTACATTCGCGACCATGGTGGCACCAACGAGCTCAGAAAAATTTCGTGTGTGGCGCAAACTGCAACAGAAATACAAATTACGAGAAAATACTTGTAATCTATTGCCAGTCGGATTTGGCGGTCCGCGTGGTTTGTGGCCCGAAATCCAGAGGCCACGCGTAGCTAATGCTGCCGCTTCTGCTAAGCTTGAAGCACAGCAAGAGAGAGAATCTAGGAAAGCTAACCCCAATGGGTGGTAATAATGTTCCCTGACAACGTCGTTAGAAATACCTAGAGCAATGCACGCACCACTTGGGAGCAAATGGGCAAAAATAGTGCAAGGCGTTGGCTTGACAGATCCAAAACGGTCCGCTGCCCCTTCGGTGGGTGCCGCCATGAATCCCCACCGCAAAGCTCCTCTTCCTTGCGTTACCACCTGACCACTATATCATAAAAACAGCAAAAGCTCTCAAGAGCCCTAGTGCCGCTTGCGTTCTGGGCATGTGATACCATGTATCACGCTATGCTAATGCCAAGTCCCTACGTGTGTTGCTATATTCGATATACGAAAGCTTCATGTTTTGAAGGTCTGAGCGGACTATTCACCAACCGGTCTAATAGAAGTAGCAAGCTGAGGGATGTGGTGTTTTGTCAAAAGTGAAAATAAACAGCGCAAACTTCGCAGCTCTCCCAACGCTGCAAAAGAAAACATAAATGCGTGCACTTCATCCGCGTAATTCGTAGGTAGTTCTTCTGGCGCTGATCAAATTTGTTAGGAAAAGAGAAGCAAAGCGAATGAAGTCGCAACGTTGTAGACCGAGACTACATAGAAACGTAGTTAGGCTTCTCGCTCGAATACGTTTGCACCTTACAGTAGGGAGATTGACAGAGTAGATCAACAGGGGGCTGAGAGGACAAGGGAACAGGATATTCTGCTAAAGTGTTTCCGAAAAACCGCTCTACCTGCTACTCACTATTTACAATAGTTACATTTTTCTTAAGCATTACTGCTTCGGTATGCAAAAGTTACAAGGACCCAAAATTTCGCGCGCCCCTTGGATAATTACCAACATGCATAATGTTGACAAGCGCTTTCCCTATGAATGATCTCTTTTGACATCGATTGGAAAACGCCTATGCTACGTACGCTGATGTGTACACCTTTTTATCGGGCGAGGAGGAAAGGGCGCGCGGCAAGCCTTTCCTCCTCTCTGGCTTAGGCGATCCGGCGCGGAGCTGCTTGAAAGTATTGCTGTCGCGTGCTGCGGAACAATTTCGAGATGTTTTAGATCGTACTCTCTGAAATTTACGCAATGTCCGTTCATATAAGATCGTCATGGAAGCCTTTTTATGCATCTTACCAATGCACAGTACGCGGAAATGTCTCTTTGGGGCGCAAACATGTGACTTGCATTATCAGCATTATCAGCCGGGGTGTGTATTTGTGTTGTGAACCTTTTTGCCTACATCGGTTTTCATTCAACGAAGAGAACCAATGTCTCTGTATTACCAGCATGAAATGGTAAATCTGCTCAGTATCTGATCACTTGGCGTAGGGACTAAAAATATGAAAGATAAGAGCGCATGCTCGTGTACGGCCAACCTAAGGCAAATACGAAACATCTAAGTGGCAGGTGCTATCAACTATTTGTTATACATCGGCAATCGTTCTCACGCATTTTAAATCTAGTAGGCTAGATTTAATGTCTACGCTATGTATACGCTAGCCTTCCTGCATGAGGCCGATGGCGCTGCTCAACACAGCGATCACTGCGGTTGGTGAACCAGCATGATACATATATAAGCTATGTGATTCGGCATTTCCTTTTTGTCCTGTAAAGCCACAATATATGAGAGGGATTGCATAAAAAGAGGGTGACGGCAATTTTTGAGGACAAAATTTCCGTAATACGTGTGAGTGCTTAGTAGAGAACGGAATGAACCCAACTGAAACTGAAAAAAACCCAACTGAACCCAACCCAACTGAAAAAAAAAAATTCGGTTATTATCCTCTTTCTAGAAAAAGAAGGAGAAAACGGGCTAACGCCACAATACGAGCTCGCACAGTCACGCTGCACAACGTTTATAGATCTATACACGTTGATACCGCATGCTTGGACCATGCTCTATATAGAACGACGATATCTGCAATGCAGAAACTACCACTGCTTAGGACGCTCGCGTAGTTCGTAAACGGTCGCTTTGCTGGACAAGTATAGTTCACAATGTAGGGTATGCCGTTTTTACTAGCCAAAACTATTTTATTCATGGGTGGAAACCTCATCCACCGAACCAAGTAGTAACGCAATGTAATCTGCAGCTAACAGTTTGAACGCTTGCCAAAGTATAACACCACAGCTCCTATCGTAGCAGAACGGTACCCACGCTGTTACGATCGTCGCGTATGTTTCATTGCTCCCAAACTGCAGCTTAGAACTAGAGGATAATACTGCAATAAGGTTGCATTAGTGAATGGAACATTCAGAAATGCAGAATTGATCACCGAGGCTGATTGTAGGCTCAAACAATCGTGCACACATCACGCTGCGTGCTCTGTCCGACTCAACGCCAGCAGAAACTTCGGCCATACCGACTTAAACCACTTGAGCACATCTCACAGAACCGTTTACCACGTCGAAGGCGCACGCCATACTATATGCACCGCGCGAGCGCAAAAAGAAACGCCAGAAACTACCGCTGAGCGTATACCTGCCATGCAGCGGAGCTCTCGCCCAAGCCAGCATGCCGACTGCCCATAGGCGGCGCCGCTGCGTAGCAATATGGTGGCGCCTATGAAAAAAACGGCGTGTGGGTTCATAAATTGGTTGCAAACGTATTCACTGATTGAAGGAATACATCTGGTAAATACGTGGAATTACTTAGAAACCTGTAAGTGCTCGCAATGCGCTGGAAAAGGTGGTGTTACGACTTCTTTTGGTGGCGTTAATATGACGTATCATCACAACACAGGATTATGACGCAAAATTACGATCAGGGATGGCATGCGAATAGTAAACGAGGAGTGACATCCTGTTTTTATCGCTAAATACTAAAACTAAAGCGAACAGAAGCACCTAGAAATAACATATAACCACAATATTATGCCGAGTGCTTGAATTCTACTCATTTATAAGCAGATCACCAAACTAACAGAGAAATACAACAAAGGATCGCCGTCTTGCGATTCGGGCTTGGAATGTGTGGTGACTGAGAAGCCATCAATCTATATGGAAGGTTATGGAAAAATATCTTTGAGGCAAGCAGTGACATAAAACCAGAGTAGTGCGTCATTTTTTGAGCCAAATACGTATTAGATTAAAGCCTCACTCCTTTAGTCCTCACCCACATTTGTACAATAAAGTTTTCTTTTTCATACGCGCGTGCGCAAAGTCCATCAACAGAATCCACAAATAGAGGCAAAGAAAGTAACGGGCAAACTGAAACTTCAATGCTCTTTTTACACAACAACGCCTAATAAAATTTTGAACAAACTTCAAACAGGAAACAGTAGCAACTCTTATAGTACTCGAGAGTCCCAACCTCGCCATTACTTACGGAGCGGCAGTCTTTGTAGTTCTGTTTGAGAACACTCTGAAGCTAATGCACTTTGAAGCACCAGTTGAATCTTGCGTTTCGAGAACAAGTAGCTTGAAAACACTACTTGCGCTATAAAAACGCATCAGACAAAAATGTGAAGATATAGAAAGCACATAAGACGAAACAAAGGACCTTGGCAAGCACCGCACTTTGGGACTTACCTAAATATGATCTTAAGCACGGCTTCCACCATGTCAAAAAGATCGACTTTACCCTGCTTTTTTTTTTTTTAAGGTTAGATTGTTTTTCGGGGGGGGGGGGGGGGCGCTGAGGGCATCCAGTAAAACCATTTGCAGAATGAAAATAAAATAAATCCGCGAGATAGCAAATACTAGACTAAGCTCCACTCTTCCGTACAGAAATACACGATAGGTATGTGTGTCATTCCAATTTAAATGTCAGGGCACATTTGTGCGAACGTATCAGTGACGCAGCAACGATGACAGGCAAACATTTGCACATTGCTTTTCTGTGCCTGGAGAAAAATTCGAGATGAGACTAAGTCTTTTATATACTGCGTTCCGGTTACTGAAGAAGTCGGCTATTGAATTTGCTCTAGAAGGACGCGACAGACCTGAGGGACACCACTATATCTTGAGCAAACAACACAGGGTGGATTCTGCAGTTGTAAAGGGCTTGGTGTGGTTATTTGTCTTACATGGCAAATTGTGTGCACAGTGTGAGACGTTAAGCATAGAGTACAAAATTTAACGCTTCGACCGTGCTAAAGTGTCTCCTCACGCAAAGTGTTCTCTTCTTCTCAAAGAGAATTTAGAGAAGAAAGGAAATCACTCAGGTCGCCAACTTCATGTCAAGGCAAAGAGATTCAGACGCCTGAATCGCTTTTTTTCTATTCTGTGTATGTTATACGCGTACACAAGGCATATAGACCGGCTACTTCTTTAGAGAGTCGGCAATTTTTAAAGATCTCCTACAACATTTCGCGAAATTTCAACCCCACGTGCTGGACTACTCTAAAATTTGCGCAACAAATTAGAATGCAAGATTGACCACCAATAATATGCAATAAGAAACGCGAAAAGAAATCGCCTATGTCCAATAGCGGAACTCTAATCTTCGCGCTAAATTCTTGCTAAAGAAATAAAAATACCTAATTGTGCAATTCACAAAATTTTATAATTACGTTTTTAACTGCTCATCGTACGCCACGTACTACAAATTACGAATTTAGTTGTATAATTCGCATGGTGAACAGATTTGGAACCAATTTATCGTATGAGACTACATTCGGTGTATTCATCCTCGAAGAGAGCGAAGGAATTAATTGGCGTTACAGTTACAGCTTACTGTTTCAATCTGTAGTACGGAGTTTTGTTTAAAACCGAAGAAACAAGTAACAGCGCATTTTTACCGCAAGTTCGACGGCACAGATATGAAAATAGGCCTCATACTCAAAACGCGTTCCAAGTGGAGTGGCCTTGAAAACTGATTGACTACAATTCGTAAATTTTATTATGTGCCATGAAGCAGTTAAAAGAAATCTTATTTAGTGGGTGTTTTCGAGACACATTTATGGGCGGCACTTCGTTAGGCCAACCAATGTCTTTCATGGTGTGTCCGTGCAACAACTAGACAAAGACGAAAAAGAAGAGACAGTCACAGGTACCTGTGACCGTCTCTTCTTTTTTGTCTTCGTCTAAGCCGTTGCGCTAACGGGTTATGAACATATCCTTGCTCGCCCAGTTATTCTAGCTTGTCAAGTAGTGTCGGCTTCTTCGAACCATCCAATTATATTTAACTGTAATACCGATCGCAAGCAAATTAAAAAAAATTCTAGTCTAAAAAGACACCTAGTAGTATTTCCACATGCAGAAAGCGGTAGAGCTGCTGAGAACGAACGCCCGCATTCATAGATACTCCCCGAATCTCTCTGTCATGACCAGCCAGTCGCGATGTCGGCCATGTTTTGTCATCGTGCAGCGCACTTCTTGGGCGACAGGCGGGTGTCGCGTTCATGGAACGGAGAGGCCGATTGTCTTATACAACAGCAGGAACAGCGATCGAAGAAGTCCTCTCAAGACGAGCACGCGATGTGATTTTCTCGGCACAGTACCACCAAAGCAATGGTTCAGTTCTGATCGATTACTTCTTTGGGTACACGCACACACACTCAGCCTGCAAGAGTTTCCAATCCGAGCGCCCGATGAATCCGCCCTCGAAAGTCTACCGTCTGTGCCAAATGAATACTCTGCTTTATTGACACAATACAGGGAAACCAGGGTACATTCCTCTCAACTCCCCCCCCCCCCCCCCCTGAATCACTCAGGAGGACGGAGGCCACTGATTGGACACAGCTCCAGAGAGTACTACGTAAAATGTGCCCCACCAGATACGCAGCTGACTGCCCGGGGTGCCCGCCTTGTTTCACACCACATGGGAATGCCAACTTATAACAGCAGTCTCCAAAATCATAAATACAAGTGCGGAGAAATGGACCCCTGCGAGGACCAAATTGATCACGTGCCGCGAAAACGTAGGACAGCTGAGGTCATTGGAGACCTGGGCAAAGAGCCGCACCCATGCTAAACCCAGTCAAGAGCGTCCAAGAAGGCCCTGACGTAACTACAACAAGAGACACTGTAGAGACCAATCAATGATGATGATGACCACGACGACGACGACGACGACGACGACGACGATGACGACGACGACGATGATGATGATGATGATGATGATGATGACGATGCAGTAAAGAGTACGAAATCTCACCAAGAAGCCAGGAAAACATCTCTGATTTATCTACACAGATTCTCTTTTTTAACCTTCGTGTCGTCCCCTGCAGTCGCGGATCTAATAAAGGCCCAGCACGTGGCATGCAGTGGGTTTCTGCTACTGATATAGTAGGCAATGTCCAGGTGTGTTCCGCTATTCACCCGTCTACCACACTCTACATCACAATAAATGTGAAAAATACTGACTCAAAGAAGAACACAGAAACGAGCAAACATGTTTGTGCGTGTATTCGCCATTGTTCGTGTTCGTTTATTATTCGCGTGGGCTATGCCTTGGCATCTGAGTCAGGGTGTCGAACCGAAAAGTTTTTTGGTTTGGTTTGGTTTGTGTTCGGATTCATGCATTTGCATATTTTGCAGTTGGGTTTACGTTCAGCTCCAGAGCAAAAATATAATTGTTCGAGCTGGTTCGAACTAGTTCAGTACGGCTGCATAACAGTTCGGAATTAAAGACAATTAAAAGCTTGAAAAAAACTACATTTTCCAGACGCGCTCGCAAATTTATTTCATCGACCGCTACTACCGCTGGCACGGTAGTAGCGTTCAGTAGCGCATGTTAACACGGTGGTAAGGGGAGTGTGCTCACATTCTCACCTCGTGACAGCTTGCGCTGTGAGACGCAGTTGTGGAGACACTGTGCCTCTGGCCGCAGCGATCAGAGTCAGTGGCAGGCGCTGCACGGGGTTCCGAACGCGTTACTTGAGGAAGTGGTGCTCCATGTCCCAGTTGACTTCGGCGTAAAGTTTAAACCATGGTGGTAAGGGGTGGCGCCCCCCATAACAGAGTGCAATATAGTGCCGCAAATAACCACTTCTGATTGCATGCTTAACGTACTCTTGAGTAGAAGCAGGGTTAGTTCTTCAAATTGTTTTTCGTTATTCACTAATAGCAAACTTTACAGCAGCGCAATCTCGGGCATGTGTATGTCAGACTTTGGGCTCAAAGTGTCCGTTCAAAGAGTATGAAGGAGGCTTAACTATTTTTATCCTGAGATTTCTGCGTTGTGGTTGCCCATAGTGCTAAATAAATGTGCAGACGAAATTTGCAGACAGACTGGAGCCAGCACAGAGTCGTAGGCGCCTTCCTCGTTCGCTTCCTTCGCGGCTTCAGACAGACACCGCCAACTTCACGAGCTGGTCATTGCGCTTCCGCGTAAAAGTCGGAGACGCAAATGAAAGAAAATACAACTCGTGGCTCAGTGTGGATAAGGTAAGGATCGAAGGAAAACAAGCGAAGAATTGGCAGCTTTTCGAGAAAGAAATAAAAAAAATTGGATGAGCGTTCAGTCTATTTAGATAAAGAAACTTAGGCTCTGTACCAAATTCTTTTACCTGCTTTCCTAATTATTAAGGCTGTGTTGCATTCTGAAAGCTACATTGAAAAATATCATTCAGGAAAGTAGTACGCCAACAGGGTTTACTTGGGACAAAGTGAATGCATGAGATGCAACAACTTGGCTCCAGTTGCGGTGCACCCTCCAGCCGCGCTAACGGCCCACGAGGTCTGGCTATTTTGAGTTGACAAGCGCAGAGCTTACATTCAACGATCGTGTCTGCGAAGTATTACAGCGCTACGTGCCGCGGAAACATCTGAAATTTTAAACCAAACGCCATTTTCCCTCCTCCTCGAGGCCGCCGCGCTTCAAGCCGAAGGATGACATACTCGTGTCCCTGCGCCTACGTACTGGTGTCCACAGTATGACGTCGCTCGTGGTGACACGTGACTTCGAGAATTATTCAAAGCATCTGTTATCTGTGTGATCTGTTGCTAGAATTGCCGAATTGAATGTTGGGGAAATAGTAAAACACACAAACGGAATGTATGCGTCTTTTCTTTTCTTTTACTTTTCACCGAAGCAAGAGAGATGTACTTCCGCTTCGTCTGCTTGTACCGACGGTTGTGCAGTCACGTGTGCAAGTACCGAAACTATGCCCTTTACTACCATGTTCCAGCGCGTGATCATGCTCTGCGATTCGCTTGTTCTGCCTTAGTATTCGTATAGCACTGAATTAGATCGCTAGTCATGTGCCCTTACGCACAGCGCACAAAATCGTGCGCTGCGCGAACTTAACAGCTCGCGGGCGATGCTGTCAGCGGAAGTGCGTAGCACTGAAAAAAAAAAGTTAGGAGAAAAAAATGAAGGCGGGCCCTGTGACGTATGCGACACGCGATCCTCGAGGTCTGGAGGGAAGGAATTTCGCTTGCGGAGGCTAGGCGGGGCGTGTGGAGAGAGCGTCTTGCTTAGTAGTGGAGCCCACCTGCTGAAATCATGGGTTCGCGTACTGAAATATTTATATCTCGGCTATTAATGGGAGTCGATTTGACAAATTTTTGCGGAAGAACGCTCCCTAGAGGACACGTAACAACTTCTTATGTATAACAAAAAATTTCTATGGGGCCTGGTGAGAGGCCCTTTAAGGTGCGGAGCAGCGAGTCTTCCGGCTTCGCTCGAGGAACCTGGTTGCCCTTTACCAACGGACTGCTGTATAGAAGGAAAGGAATTCATTTGATCATGAAACTCCTAGTAAAAGCCAGACTTCTCGTACACTTTTTTCCTCATTAAAACCCCTTGTTCTAACAAAATTAAAGTACATGACTAACACTTTGCACAGCAGTCCGGTGGCTTCTATCGCTGCTCAGCACATTCACGTAAGAGCATCCACTGCAACTGGAGCGAAGGTTTTGAATCTCATGCATTCACTTTGTCCCAAGCAAACCCCATCCTCGGAATGCTTTCCTGGATGATATTTTTCAATTTATCTTTCAGAATCTTAACAATTCGGAAAACGCGTAAAATATATTGGTGCAAAGCGTAAGTTCTCCATCTATATGGGCTGAACGCTCTAACAAATGTCTTTATTTTTTTTTCGATAAGCTTCCATTTGTAGTCTAAGTCAAGATGTGGCCCTGTAATGTAAAGCTATTCCACTCTGATTAGATCTCAATCTCCTGACGAATATGAGCTAATCTTACTCACCGTGGGAATAGTTGTAATGTGAAGCATTTTGCTGGTGGCTGGCTATCCAGCATTGTATAGGACCCGTAAAGAATTATTAGATGGACCTACGGATGTTTGTGCCGAGCAAGCAGCTGTGTGTGTGACGTGAACGTGCGCGTGACGACAGCAGCGAGACGAAGACGATGATGCTGGCGACAACGATATTACTGCAACAGCATGATCTGTATTCGGTCCATTAGAAGCGAGTTTACGTAGGAAGAGTGTATCGCATAGATAACGAGGACGTGAAAGCAGAAACACAGAAGCGCTTGTGTTTCACGCTTGTATGCATGCGTCTTTTTTCGTGTCCTTGATTAAGCGCTCCTAAGTGTATTCTACCAACAAGGGCGAACGTCCACGCTTACTGAGCTTACAAAGTGCCGAGTCTTCGGTTCTACACCGATACTGAACAGGCGACTACGTGTTGTATACAATCTTACACTCCTGGGTACTCTTACACTCATACGCTTTTACACTCTTAGGTATACACTCTTGGGTACCTACGTCTAAGTCGTGTGCTCTGCGTTAAAACGGCGATGGCATTTCTACTCCAGCACGATAAACATTTGTCCCTCATGAAAGCGCGACAGCGTCGCACAGTTTCTACATAGCGTTAGCAGTTTCGACGAGAGGACACGAGAATGAGGATAGATAATGAAGACGGCACGGTCTAAAACTGCACCTCCTAGCACGAGGGACCACTAGAGAGCAATGCAAGTAACTCGCCCGTGACGCACGAGCCGAGGGGTTTGAAAGCGCTGTATATATATACGACGATAGCTTTCGGTAACGGCACACCCAAGGAGGTGCATCCAAAGTTACTTTCACGCACTCGCAGGTGCGGAGCTTCCGCGTTCGTCTTACGAGGCCAAGTGGCGGCCAAGTTTTGCTGGTGACTTACGGGACGAGGAAATCCAGACCTTGGACACCAAAAAAAAGCCAGAAATCTAGGAACAGCAGAAAAGGAGATTCCTTTCGTAAGCAAGCTATTTATTTGTTATGAAAGGAATATTGAACGAATAATAATAGTCATACTTGGTACGGTTTCTTCTACGCTAAATAGCTTCCAGTCGTTAACATTCGCGGACTATGTGCAGATTAGCAGAAAAAAGCAAAACCGTACTTGGGCTCCGTAGCTTTGGCCGCACTGCCACATAAAATTTTCGCCGGGTATAGTTCTCGCCTGATTGAGAGCAGTATGCATAAATAATTTAGACATTGGCCTAGCTGCGTTTGAAGACAGTTGTTCGATCCTACCCTCTATCACGCATTCCTTCTTATTAAAAAGGCGTGAAACAGTATGAGACACAGACAAACCTATTGCAAAGTACCCGGAATGAGGCTAAGCATGCTTCGCATTAAATGGAGATCTAGGGCCCTCCTCCAGCCCCGCCAAAAAAATGGAAAAATCACGAAATACTAAACAAAAATCAACATCGTGTATATTGTGTTTTTGGTCTGCCATGAAATTGTGCGTCGCGAAAATGTATCTGAAAGCCAAACTGCCAATGCAGCTTCTACATGGAGGTCCTGAAACATCCGAGAGTGAGAGATAAAAAAATATAAACGAACGGCACGGAGATTAACCAGGACTGAGTGCGGTTGGTTACCCTGCACTATGGGAAGGAAAAGGGGAGGGAAAGATTAGTAGAAAGTTTCCAAGAGTTCGTGTGCGCCGGGTGCGACCAAACTTGTCCAAATAAGAGCACTGAATTCTGCACCACAATAATTCCACCAGCGCATTCTCTATAGATAGTGCGCGAGTTTTTGGCACACGATGCCATCGCTGTGTTGGAACAGCATCTCTACTCGCCAGATATAGCCACGCTTCTGGCTTCTCTCTCTCTTTTGTTTCCCACATACAAGCTTCTGCTCCGGGGGCGTCATTTAGGGGTTGGGACGACAATTAAAAAGGAAACAACTCCGCTCCTGAAGCGCGTAACGAAAGAAGGCTTCCAAAGTTGCGTTCAGCAATAAAAAAAGAGGTGAAACAGGGAACTCTGTCGAATTGGGAGTATCTTGAGGCTGGACCCGCCGTGGTTGCTCAGTGGCTATGGTGTTGGGCTGCGGAGCACGGAGGTCGCGGGATCGAATCCCGGCCACGGCGGCTGCATTTCGATGGGGGTGAAATGCGAAAACGCCCGTGTACTTAGATTTAGGTGCGCGTTAAAGAACCCCAGGTGGTCGAAATATCCGGAGTCCTCCACTACGGCGTGCCTCATAATCGGGAAGTGGTTTTGGCACGTAAAAACCCCATAATTAAAAAAAATTATCTTGAGGCTGATCACAACTTAGCATGCGAAGGTCTCCGAAACGAGTATTTTAAAACGAACATGCGAGACCACTTCGCAAGACCTCCTACCCCTGGTGCCTTTAATATTACGCGAGAAATTTGAATACCTTGTGAAACAAAGCGCTGGGGCGTACTGTGACTTGTTTTCTAAGGCCACAGTGTCTAGCACGTGAAAAGCACACTTAATTTGATTTACTTACACCGCTAATCCACCTTACATCTGCGTATACATCGCCCGTTGAGGTTGAGGAGCCAATCGGGGACCAATATATTAAGATCTGGCAAGCATACAGGCTTGCATGACAGGAGTTGCCCTGGCAAAGGCTGCTGCGTTCTGTACAGCCTGCAGCCAAGCTCAAACAACGCATCCATGCAATTTCTGTTCAGAGGCATGAATCTAAGAACCTCTCTCGTGCTTTTTTTTGTTTGTGTAAGTTTTTTACTTGACTGGCCATAAGCATACGAACTTTCGCACATTTTCTTCTTGTTTTGTTTTGCTTTATACTTAATGTAGATGAAATGTATTATGGCGATGGCGCACCGCACCAAGAAAGCAACCGCCAAGGTTGCATTTATCCAAGTTTAGTGGTCTTATTTCGCAGTTACATCAACCTGCACCAATGAACCGGTAACACTCCTAGTGTCTCTAAAGATAGAGCGAACTTGCGCCACAGTGAGAATTCTGTTGCAAGTAAAAATAGTCACTTCTTGATCGCGTACATGTCTGCTCTGTATATTCAACGGAGGGTTCTCTTTCCCTTTTTCTCTCACTGGCCTTGTCACATGATGCATTTTCGTGTCGCATGGTGTTTCAACGCTCTTGTATCAACGCAAGGTGTCTCAACGCTCTTGTCTGCTCGCGAGTATAGTTGTATTACAGCTGCCACACAGCCTGCCACGTACAGCATCGAAACGGAACAGAAAGGTGAAAAGAATTGTTCTGGCACCTTTGCTGGAGCAAGATTCGCAAGCATGTGTAAATACCCACATTTTTAATCAAATAAAGGGAATATTTGGTAGCACAAAAATTAGCCACATAACCAGTGTTACAACTTAGGGCTATCTGCTGTTACTTGAAGCTTGCGTTTTGCCTGGGAAGCATTTCTAGACTACGGTTGGCTTTGAACCTTTGTCCAACGTCTAACCTCTGACTTGTGCTGGTAGAGCGTTCACAGCGGCTTCTGAACCCTTTGTAGAATCGGTTCGGAACAGTTCCTCCAATAAATTCCGGTCCAGGTTCGCTTCTAAGATGGCTGAAGAATAACATCTCGGTTCAATTCTGGTTCAGTTGAAAATAACGGTTCAGCTCCAGTTTTGGCTGAAGTTACGATTTCGCTTCTACACCGTGGTCTAAGCCCGTCTTTGTCCCGTACATGTGACAGCCCTTCGCCTAGGATGCCCTCTCGACCATGACCGCTGGATTCAAGGCCCCTACCATGTTTGCCTCTTAGACTATCTATGATAAAAAGAAATATGTCTCTGCAGTTGCAGACATAAATGTTTATTTGGGCTAAATAAAAAAAAAACATTGAGAGCATGGAATAACTTGCGTTTTACAGAAAAAACACTGCCATATTCACTGTAATGAATAAAGAATGAGCAAAAAAGTCAGAGCTCGCTTTGAAGCAGAGCGCTTATTCAATATTCTTCTAGTGCCCTTATGTGTCGCGGCAAATGCTACCTCAATTCCCCCCGCCCTTAGAAAATTTATATAAGCTGACTTTACGTTGCCGCTTCCCATAACGGCGGATCGATTCGTGGTGCGCGGTTTGCCGCGAACTCCACGCGATGGCGCCACACCGTCGAGTAAAGGCGCTCTTCGAATCGATCGCGGCCGTCAGTTTAAAAGGGTATTCACTCGGTCCGAAGGGAAACCACCTCGCAGCAAGCGTAAAAAGGGAGAAGCATGCCATGTCACGGCGACGTCACGGCTTCGTCTGGAGGCGTATAGCGACGTCGCTCTCATCCTTTAGGGAATGACGACCTTTCTCCTGAGAGAGGCGCGAGCAGTCGCTCCCGTTGGGGAAGAGTGAAATCCCGTCTTCGGCTCCGGCTTTCCCTGGTGACACTTTTATACGCTGGCTGGGCGCGTCCTTGTCGCTCGCGGGAGAATTTCGCCAGAGGCAAATGGCTCGGTAATCCCGCCGCTGAAAAGACTGCCAATGCGGCCTCGGTAGCGCAAGCCGCTCCTGATTCGTTATCTGCTATCTATACGCTATCGCTATTGCTAGACGACGACGAAACGCTTATAATTTATTTGCGTATTTGTTTTCCTTTACCTTCAAGATAACAGGTACGTTGCAGAGAGGAGAGTCGATATAATATGCGCATATGACGGAAGAAACAAATTATAAACTATTAGAACGACACGGGATCACAATGCTGAGTATTAAGCAAACTATGGAGAAAAACAATATGACTGAATACGCGAAAGCTACAAGAAGAATATTGCGCGATGGCTATGGACGAGCTCATAAATTCATTCATAACGCAGTTTTTTATCGGTTCAGTGGTTTTTGTTACAGATTTCGGAAGCTGGCTTGAATCTATCTAAGTCACCAAAAAAATTGAGAGTCGCTGTGTAACTCTAATGTTTCTGTTTGTGATGGCTTTCTGCGGTTCATTGAGACGCGCAGAAATAAACCGCACAGGACGGATCCACATGCGATGGTGATTGATGGACTTTGCTAGCGCAAGGACAGTCCGCATGCCTTACCTATACTTGCGATAGTATGTATTTTGCTAAAGGCATATACAACAGAGTTTTCTGCAATTGGCGGGAGAAAGAAGCCTAGAGTGAACTTCATGAAAGATTGAATCGATGCTCAATGAGAAATGAGATTAAGCGGACTGCGACGTTTTTTGTTGCTGCATCAATGCCTTAGATTTGGGTAAGGATGTGGCCCACATGGCTAACTGAACTAAAGCAATATAGCTGCTTCTGTCGTTAGAGATTTTCTTATTAGCTTGTCAATGTTCGTAGAAAATATAAATCAAACGCTGTATGAAAAAAAATGTAAATCTGACAGAATATTTTGCAGGTTTGGCTGGAACCTTGCACAAAAAATGCATGAGTTTAAAATATATGCCGCCTACACAAAGACACGATGCTATCGATTCGTTGTTTTTGGGCGAGACAAAACCAAACAATTACATTTAGATTATTTGTGTCACCGTGAAGTTATCCGTGCGCAATAATTATAACGGTTGAGCAGAAAACCGCATCTTCATCACAGCTTTTTGTACTTGTCCGAATTATTTGAAGGCACTCAGAACTATCTTTCCGGGAACCCAGAAGCACTTCGTGAAAGTGTGTGAAGTGAAAGGTTTAAGCGTTGTAACCAACTTATGCTAAGTGTTTCTGCATCTGCGTTCGATGTCGGTTGCTCTATAGGACGAGTATTGGAAGGTTTGCTCGTTCCGGACAACCTTGTTGCTAAGGCTTGCGTTTTAATGTAAACGACAGCTCGGTTCCACTACGCCAAGCCGTCGAGGTTAGTTACGACTGCGACAGTTCTCGCACTGCCTCTCATTTGTCCATGTAGCACATATCCATAAGTTTAGCCAAGGTACTCCACAAACGCAATGTGCCCCTTCCTCATCGCTCAGCAGCATGCACGCTCGTGCGTGAAAGTTCATAGGTCGTTTCCTGACAATGCTTTATGCAAATGTTCCGGACGTCATCACGCCCCCACAGTATGTTGGGTGACATAGGCTTTGTGGGCACGCACAGCACCACTCTCGACTTGATGACTGACAATTTTCGAATACTTGAGATTTGTAGTTAGAAGTAGCGCGTCGATTTTTCCTCAGGCATGCAAGGAAGCCGCCGATCAAGGCTTTTCAACGCTGTACTAGGAAACAACGAAGACTCAGTGTAACAATGCGGGTTCATCGCAGAACACCGATAGCTATTGGGTGCGGGCTCCACCACTGGAAAAGCTGGCGCGGCCGTCAGCGTGACGTAGTATGAGGGATCACGTGGACTGAGCGACTGCGTCGCCTGCTTCGGAAGCACGGAAGCCAGCTGAAAACGGAAGTTTAAAGCCCCACCTGCGCTGCGGTTCTGATTAAGTGGGGAGGTTTTCTCGCATGTGTGCTTAACAACATTTGAAGTCCCTATAATAGGTAATCACTGCCTCAGAATGCGTTCAACATGGTAGGCTACTGCTCGGTGCCGCAGTGCCATACGTACACAACAGAGCCCGGTGTCAGCCTTCACACGTACGCGCAGGACAAGAAGCTGCGTGAATCTTGCATCGCGAAACTTAGAATCGCGAAGCAGCGATCGGCTGCAACTGGGGTGTGCAGCAAGCATTTCCGCGAGGAAGATTTGGGATACGGCGTCGAGACTGCGATGTTCGGTAAGTAGCAGAAAGCGCGACTGACACGCTTGCCTGTGCTGGCTTACCGGCTAATGTCATGAAGGTTTGGTCTATGAACTTGTTGATGCTAGATATTGGCAAGTGCAGTGTAATGGAAAGGAAACGGTAAGAAGCACATTAAAAAAAGATGTGGGCATATGCGCATGCTTGGGTAGCACCAAACATATATGCACCTGCTTGTGTAGCACCAAACATTGAAATGTACGTGATTAAGAAAAAGAAGAAGCTGCTAATTGCTCACTGAGAATGTAGTTAAACATACAGTGCGACCAAATTTCAGAAATAATTATATCGAAACCTCCAAGGCTTTGTAATAAAACAAAAAGAAAACTTGAATCGTTGCCACCGCACATCACAAGTCGCCGTCGTAGGTGTCGAAGTTCCTAGTTGTAAGGATACATTTTTGAACAGCTCGGCGAGTGCCCACGCAACAATGGAATAATGATTGCTTGTGCACTGTCAAACACTCGTATGCTGCGGCCTAAAGCTCAAGGCAGTGTGCAAAAACGCGCTCGCGGTGAAAGTCAAACCTTGTGCTCTGAATGCATGCAAACGCGAAATCGGTCACCGCGAAACCATGCGATCGCTGCATTGAGGCTTCGTTCTGCTCTTCTCCATATGGTTATACTGACAGCCGGCAATAAGGACCATATTTCACATAGTTCACTCTTAGCGATTGCCGTCCTTTCACGAAAAAGAAGCAGGTTCGGGTGACTCCATCGCGGCGACCGCGCTCAGTGGGCATTCACTGTACGTATTCGGTAAGGAGGTGGTGTCTGTAAACCATTCTCTGATTTCTATTTGGTCAACATTATTATTTTGAGAGCACAACACTTCCTTCGCATTGACAGTGCTTGCAGAAATGTCCAGCAGGGCTCCTACGAGGTGTTTTCATTGAGCGCTGACAGCCAAACCTATGAGGAGCGCGCCGCGTCATCCGTCATACTGCGCAAGCGAGGCGCTTCCGACAGATGGCGCCTCCGTAAGTCCTCGCCCCAAATATAGTTGGAGTCCCCTTTCACGCCAACTTTAAGGTAGCCGCCGGAGACACGCCTGGGAAACAAGTGACGTGTAGTGATGCTTCACGCGGGAGAGCTTCGCGCCTTTATCGACGTCTTGTTTTTTTTTTCTTTGTTATTGCGACAGCCTTACAGGCGGAGAGCACACGCTTTGTAGATATCCGTCTGACGGACAATACGATGCGGTCACGAAAGGGGCGCAGTGTGACGCTGCCTCTGAACAAGCACTAGCTATCAATCACTATCAATCAATGAGAAACTACCACTTGACGCATGCGCCCGGTTTCCCAAAAGGCGACTTTGGTACGAAAGTGCGAGCGTGAACTCCGTGGTATCATGGTAAGAGCATTATGCTGCTATGTTGGAACACGGAGGTTCGGACCCATCATCAGAAACGCATTATATTCTTCTATCGCATTATAGGCGCACTTCAATAACTATGGACTTATATTTTTTTTTATTTATGTCGTTCAATACCCTAAAGGCCCTTGCGGGCATTACATAGGGGAGGATTTCAGGTGAATGCATAATTATCATTTATAAAAAATAAACATGATAGACAAGAATACTAACAAGAAAACGAGAAGAAAGAAACAGCAAGTTGGTTTGAACAGAGGTCGTCAAATTTGCATAGCTAAAAATATATATAAACCAAATACATTGAAGAGGAGTATAGAACATGTTGTTGCATAGCCATTAAAACACTGATCACAAATACGTTAAAAAGAACACTGTATACATATAGCGCAGGAAGACTATATAAAATTACAGATAAAGACTATATAGTTTAACATAAAACTCGTGGTGCATCGATCTTACTCGAGCACGTCATCGTACGCATTCAATCGGAATTTCGTAAGAGTTACCGGCTTAGAAATGACTCTTCTACAAGTGAGAGTATGCAAAGTCTCCCGCGACGAGCGCACACGCGTCTGTAGAGACGTCAAAAGCTAAGTATGCGATCGGATTAGCCATGCGAAGTATTCATTTCTTGCGTGGAGGAGGGGGGGAGGGAGGGGGTGTAGCTTGTATTGGCTGCATTTGGTTTCACAGGACATAGTATCATTAGTAGTTAATGTCTGTATAATTACCGAAAGGTTAGGAGTCTACGCAGTTCTGCATAGGCAAATAAGCGGTAGAACCATATATTACTTCTCGCACTTGTCGCCTATTGTGCGCGTGTTTACTAAGTGCGCGTGTTACTAAGTGCACCTACTAAGTTCCACAGTGCGGGACCACGTATTGCGCACTCTGTATGGGTGATTAAAAAATAACTGTACGAGAAAGGCACAGGTGAAGTGCCCTGTCCATCAGCAGCGTTGTTGGTTCTCGAAAAGTCATGGCACGGGTATACCCGTGCGGAAGTATTTTAGGGGACATGCAATTCTTTTGTGGAAAGGCAGTAAAAGTGAGGGTCTTGTACTTCAAATGGCGGGCTTTGTTGTGGGATAGAGACAAGCTCAGCGGACAAGAGCCTCTTGAAGACAGGTTGCGTATCTGGCGAATACTCCAACCGGCCGAGAGTTGCGCGGTTTGCGAATCTAACCGATCTTACAAAGTTACAAACTTCAAGATTACACAGCTTAGTTTCTTGTTGTGCTTGCTTTACTACTCTTGCAAGTTGTTCGATCTCATCATCCCGTCCTCACTGTCCCATCAAGAAATATTGTCTTGTTCAACACAAACTACAATAACGCGTCGTCGGCGCGCATCTCAACACACTTACAAACCGTATTACAGGCCACTGAAGATCTTACTTCGACACGAAAAAGATGGGGGAAAAAAACAAAAACAGAAACAATTTTAAGCTCAGTGACATTTGCTAAGGTTACGACCTTACTTTGAGCTAATCTGCTCTGCGAGAGCAGCGGAGGATGATCTACTTTGTCCGTATTTCCAACCAAACGCAAATAAGTGAAACAGATTACTCTCAAAACATAGTAAAACTACGTTTCTATAGAGAAGTTGTATCAGCACTTTCCTAAAAGCTATAAAGGGGGCACCGCGGAAACGACCATAATACGCGGGTAGTACGCGGAAATTAGCGCACCACCTGCTTAGGGCAGCCAGCGACTTTCAATCCACGTAGAAAGGATGCGATGAGCATGCTGTAACTATTTTTTTGTGCTTTCTGAGTTGGACATAGAGGTTCCTTTAATGAAGCGTGCGTCAGGGAGAACGAGAGAGAAAGAAAATGGAAATCGTTTCATGTAACATTGCCCGGCCTGCTTAAATGCTAAACAGCTCCATCTCTCGCTTTTATCGCAGCGGCATAAAACAGTATGAGGCGTGAGACATTTGCAATTTTTTATTACTTCTTAAAAAGGGCTTCTTTTTTTTCCATTCCGGACATGTCGTAAGATTTCTTTGAGGCTTAGTTTCCCGTTGTTTCATCTGCTTGTATTTTTTTTTTCTTAGAGGCAGCTTCCGCTGTGGGTGACGTGCTTGACCCGTTGTTACGTGCTTTGTCATTTGCTCAATGCCGCGCTGGTTTTGCGGAAATGAATATACGGAAACTCTGCCGACTTTCTATTTTCTGAGTTCATTTTTGTGTTGTTTTCTTTATTTTCGACGATCTCACTGTCGTGTACTCGTCGAAACACTCCATCGCTGTTGTTTTTCATTGAACCCGAATTCATCGGAGCTCGAACCGCCGAAAGACGACTCGGCCGTTCTCACTGACAGCCGCATCCGACTCCCGCTTTTGCAGAATTCTAAATCTCTCCCGCGTCTGCTTCATCAGGCGCCCCCCTTTTTTTTCGGATACGACGTGCGTCAAACTGGCCGCGCTGTCCCATACACGCTCATTGCGAGGGCAGTCTCGGCTTTCTCGTCGTCGAAGCTGTTGCAGACGTCCCACCGCCACCACCGCCACCCTTTCGTCTCCTCCTCCTGCTCACTCGCGGAGTCTGGGGATCGAGTGCGCATGCGCGCGCCGCAGAAGAGCGCGCCGCTCGTGCCCGAAACCCCGAGCGCTCCGCGCCGTCTGCATCCCGAGCGGCGAGTTGGAGTGCCGGAGCCGCACCGGACGGATGCCCTTACTGCATGCTGGAAACGTCCCGTCATTTTTGGCAACCACCCGCGCACCGACCGGGCTCGACGTCGGCTACGATAGCGGATCTCGGTGGATAACCCGGGCTACTCCAGTCAGATTGTTGGGACTCTCTGGAGCTGTTGCAGCTCCGTTTACCGCTCGTTTATTTATTTTGCGTACTTTCTTTTTTTTCTTTTTCGCTCGCACTACGAAAGTTGGCGCGGACTTGAAAACTTTTTGCGCGCCGTGGCGGCGACCGGAAAGTGGCCTCGCTGTGCGTAGGAAGTGAGTAGATACTTTGCGCGCGCGTTGAGCGTCTCGGAAATAATAGTTTTTGTTTGAGGTTGAAAGTTTCTGTGGCAGAGAAAAAGTTTGGCGTAGGTGGGCTATAATCAGTCTGAATCCCGAAAAGTTGTTCGATTCTGCCGCCTTGCCCGTATATTCTATTTGCTTTTACCGCTCGATCTTTGGGCAAAATTAAGAACGGCATTAGGCGAGCGTATGCAGGAGCAGTCTTGTGAATTAAAATAGTAAGTTTTTCGGGGCTCATTTTTTTCTGTCTTTATTTTTGAATCTTTCTTGGCCTCACTTCTACAGCTCCAAGACGCAAAACTGCGCGCTCATAGTGTCAGTGCCGCATACGCTTCGAGAAATACAAGGCTCTTTAGAGATCAGAAAAGACATTTGTATTTCCAACGGTTCTCTTTTCTATATTTTCTGTAGACGTGTACTTCTTGCCAGAAGCTCCTGCATCGGCAAATTCAGGTGAAACAACGTTGATCAGAAATATGTGAGGAGCGAATGTAGCTCGTTAGAATCTATGAAAAAAGAAACTTTCTGCGCGAAAACTGGCACCACTTTTACCCATTTCAACTCGGCATAGCTACTGCTGGTTGGAGGCCACGTAAATACATGTTTTTCGAAATATTCACATTTGCTGCACTAACCAAGAAATTACGCGAGGAGAAAGATCTTCGGTAGGACGACAAAATTTCTAATTCCGCGGCCATCAACCAAATCAGCTTCTTAATATTTGTCACTTCAAAAAAGTTTCAAGTTTAGAACCCGAGAACCTCCACCGCGAACTCGATAGGGATTTTTTTTTCTTGCTTGTAACTGCGAAACTCCCCATGTTTTATTTGCTCACCACCATGGAGGTTTCAGTTTGATTTTCGAGAAACATGTCCGCATTTTAAAGCTTGTTTTCTGTGTGATGACTGATTTATGGTGAAGTGTTCAGTACTGAAAAAAAAGTGGGACAAGCTTGTGGCCCCGGAACCTACCAGCCGTGAACATTCCATTACACTCCCGATTCGGTGAGAGAGGATTTCGGGAAGCGAGTGTATGCGAAGAATTTTTGGACAAGCTCTTGCCAGAAAGAAAAAAAAAAGTATACGAAAAATACGGCAGTTTTAACGTCGACGAGTCTCCGACCAACGCTTCGATTCGGTAAGTGAATTTTTCAATTTTCCTCTCCCGTCGTAACAAGTGGACAATCTTTCGGAAGCCTCCAAGGTTTTCGTGCTGTCCAAGGTCGCAGTAAGCAATGATTTATATAAACGAAAATTGTGCCTTTGCGGTTACGAATAACCATTCACGGTCACTAAATCTATCCAAGGTACACAATTCTATATCAAATAGAGTGCTCGAAGAAGATGAGGCAAGTTGGTATGACGACATTTTCTACCCATTCTATCGAACCTTTGATATTACTAAATGATTTCTTTTAATTTAGTCTAGAGACAGACATGTCGCGTGTTTCATATATTGTGATTTGGATTCCCGCCTGAAATCACACACGCTTTTTAATTATTGGCTATACGGTCGATATGTGAAAAGAAAAGCTATTTCTTCGTCATTGCTGGCGCAACGCAGCACATTCAACGTCTCTGCCAAGCATGGTGGTAGCTTTAGTGAAGCGGTCATGTGTCGCGATACTTCGCCGTATAAAGCAAATAGAAGCAACATCGGATAAACAGAGGGTTCGTTTAATCGGCCGCCATATGTCCGGGGTTTCCCTGTTTTCTTCTCGCAATATTTGACGGATCTAGTAAAAACAAACTCGTACGCCATGACCGAAAAGATTTTATCGCTTGGACTTCAAGCACCGGATGTTTAATAAAAATCAGTTCTAATTAACTTTATGCGACATAACGAGCACATTTCACAGGCTCGTGTAAAGGCAGGACTATCTGCTAAGCGCCACTTGCTTTTGACATTAGTGAGCTGGAAGGAGGCAACCTAATTTTCTTTTTGCCTTCAACCATAGACAAAAGTGCAATGTAGAACACTTTACACCGACATATAACTCCAAGCAAATCAAGCACTAAGTTTCGAGTACAATATATGCAGTTGAATTTAATTATGAAATTTTGCTTGTCAAAACCACGATCTGGTTATGAGGCACGCCGTAGTGAGGGTCTCCGGATTAAATTTGACCACCAGGGGACCTTTAACGTGCGCCCAACGCAAGGGTCACGGGCGGTTTCGCGTTTAGCCCCCATCGAGCTTCGGCCGTCGCGGTCGGGATTTGCTCTAAGCAGCCGCGGTGAATAATATTTATGAATATATATATATATATATATATATATATATATATATATATATATATATATATAGAGAGAGAGAGAGAGAGAGAGAGAGAGACAGAGTTTTTTCATGGGAAGGAACGTTCCGCCCACTTAACGTTACTTGCGTTATAAAAATTTCAGAAATCTTTAATGCGCGCGTCCTTGCATAAGCGAACGAAGCTAACAAAAATTATAATTTTTAGAACAGCCTAGACACATATATAAATTATCCTCCACAGGGGCCGAAAACACTGAGTGAACACTCCGATCCACAGCTTCTCCTTCTTTGAACGTCGGCATTTTAGAAGGGCTACATATGCCAATATTTTATCTAACTTTTCACGGTTTATATGCATCTCTTCATACTGTAGGCAAGAGCGTGTATTAGGCATTACAATACATTTTAGGTACACTTCAATTTTTTTAATGGCTGCGCCGGGTCACCAATCAATGCGTACCATCGGAGTGATAGATCTTCGTGAGAAACTGTGATTATGAGCTGGAGCATCTGTAAAAAAGTCGAAAGAAGGATCTTTTGTGATATTAGAGCAAACATACGAGCTTTGTGCTTGCATCTGTGTGTGTGTGTGTGGGCGGGTTGCTGCCGTAGCATTGAAAAAGGTTGTGTTATGGATAACTTGAAAGCACAGAAAATTATCGAATGTTGTATAATATGTTTGAATAGTTTTGATAATCAACCTTCTTGAACTCCGGTAAAAGAAACACATCTTACCATAAAAAGAGCCAGCAGCCTCCATTAAATACGCGCAGCCGAAGCGGACACTTCTGTCACTAAGCTTCATAGTGCTCCTTCATAGCTCAACAACTTCTTTTCGAGCAAGAAATAAAAACTGTACGACTACGCTGTGGACTCCGTGTAATGTTCGTGAACGTCATAAATCTTATTCTGTAGCAGATTTCGGTTCGTGAATATAGCCCCTACTTTAACGTCGGCGCATTCATGTTGCTACCGCAATCAAAAATATTTACGCGGTTTGAACAACAAATCAGAAAGAAAAGGAAGGAAGTCAGACACACGAACACCGCGTTTCCTCCAAGCGTCTCAAGCACACCGTCGCGCGAACGGAAACTTAACAGTGACGTAACCTCCAGCATTTCTCGATTGCGCACTTAGTGGGCGCGATTGAGCTCATTCATCTGTACTGCCCACAGACAAGTACTAGAGAAATAAACCGTGCAAATCGTGCTAATGAGAACAGAACACTGCGCGAGATTCCCCCCCCCCCCCCCCCAGGCAAGCGCACAATCGGCGGGCTTTGGAGCACGACAGGCGTGGTTGGCGGCGCTGCCAACTTCACTATCTCCCCGTGCATTGCATCGACGTCAACTAAACTTCCTTGACGTGAATAGATTTTCTGCTACAAACGTTGGGCTTTTGCCTCTAGCCGTATCGTTGCTTCTTTTTTTTTTTGTAACGCTTTCGATTTTGTCTTACAAAACTGCATGCACATCTGCGCCCCATCTCTATCGGAGACCACTGATCACCTGACCTTCGTCGCTGCAAACGACAAATGAGTTAGGCGAACAGCCCCTCACGTTCCGCTCAATCTGCTGGGCAGCGGTGCGAGACCTGCGTCAGTTCCGTTTCCGGTGGGAACTTCCTGCGCGAACGCGCATAGCCGTTCGAACGATACGGCTGCGTGCAACTTGCCTAAGCTGTATATACGGGTCACAACGCGGCGGAGTGCAAAGAGCGAGGTAAAAGTATTATTTGTTCACAAAGACTTGACATATTTTTTGTCATGTGCCTCCAAACGCATTGATTGTCCAAGGCTTTTCTTTTCTTGCTGCTATGAACAAATGACTCTACACAATATTTTGTTTCACAGCTGAATGACGTTCACGTATGGCTCCTCCATTCACTAATTATATAGGCCTGCCGATAAAGGTTGCGACGCCGCCTCATCTTGTTCCAATGCACTGCTAACTCCATTGAAGTGAAGTCGAGACAGCAGGATGATGCGTTGTACAATTTCGCTTCCCTATATATTCATAATTACGGGACCATTAAATATTGCATCACTGCAAAATAACTAAAGCGTGTTGTTTGATAAAAAAAGACTGATTGCGGATGCGTGAACAATTTAGTCATACCGTGATGTATGCTTCTGCCTTCGCCCAAGTGATCGTGTGTTTGCCGCACTGAACTCAAATGCAGTCAAATTCAGCGAGTAGGGAAGTCAATCTACCCGCATGACAATATCATAGATCTTTTTCCCTTGTCACGAGTGGACAGAACTGCGCAAAAATAAGTCGCGTACACATAAGTGTACACCGCCAATAAATAGGATTGCCAGAAAAAAACATCGGTAGATTTGGAAGGCTCCCGCCATTTTCCTTCAAAATGTTTATTTGGCAGCGTGCTAGGTGGCGCTAAGTCCTCATATTCTGCACTGGTTTGGTTCGACGACCGCTATTATTGCTTCGCAAATTGCAGTTTTCCGGCCTCGTAGCCGACAAGTGGCCGTCAAACGCGGAAGCACTTGTCTTAACACTGCTTTCTTTTCTTTCACTGCACGTTATATCAAGCGATTCTGCACGCCCATCCATTAGACTTAAAAAGAAAGCAGAGCATTGATTTCAGGGGATGTGAAAAGGTGTGTGTGTGTGTGTGTGTGTGTGTGTGTGTGTGTGTGTGTGTGTGTGTGTGTGTGTGTGTGTGTGTGTGTGTGTGTGTGTGTGCGTGCGTGTGCGTGTGCGTGTGCGTGTGCGTGCGCGTGCGTGCGTGCGTGCGTGTGTGTGTGTGTGTGTGTGTGTGTGTGTGTGTGTGTGTGTGTGTGTGTGTGTGTGCGTGCGTGCGTGTGCGTGTGTGTGTGTGTGTGTGTGTGTGTGTGTGTGTGTGTGTGTGTGTGTGTGTGTGTGTGTGTGTGTGTGTTCCACACGGATGTTGGGGACGCGTTTCCTGTACAATGATCTTGTCCTGAGGGATGGCAGCGCGCCTGGATAGGACAGACAGAAGCGAGTAATTCGTCCCTGAGGAATACATCAACAACTGACTTTATTTCCAGAATCGTCCAATCTGGACAGCTCGGTTTCGCATCCTCGCACCATCTTCCTTTCCCCCGCACCTAACGCGATACCATTTGATCGATGGTGAAAGATGAGAAAGCGTGTGTAGGAAAGGGTGTCTCGGCTGCTGCAGTGCGGCCGTGAGGCCTCCACAATCTATTACGGGAAGGAATTAAAGAACTGCTACCATAGAAACAGAATTAGAAAAATTATTACGACCCCCTACCCCCGTTCCCCCATTCATTCCTACCATTTCTTCTCATATAGGCACTAACACGAGCAATACCGCATCAAAAGTTGATTGTTCGGTTTGTTGGTGCTGGTGTACTTGCAAAAAATTGCAGTTTCTGAAACGAAAACACAGAAACAAATGCAGTCATATGTGTGCGCCACGTCCGACTAACTTATTCGAGAAAATACACGCCCTGTATGCATCCGAATAAAGCAGGGCTCAGGTGCCTAAAACGCGTCTATCTTATGAAATGAATGAGCCAGTAGTCACACGCCGAGTTGTCTCCTGCGTTACTTCGTGTGCCGTGCTATTGCGCACCGCAATGTTTTGAGATATTGTCCATCGTAAGATCTTTTTGATCTTACCACTAAAACGGTCATTGCAGCATTAAACGTTTTACTAATAGCGCAAGTGATCTCAGGCCGGAACAATTGTCGGATAAAAGCGCCACATGAAGCCCGCGAGGCGAAACCCGGCTATACGCACGGCCATCGTTGCCACCAATTGTCGCACAAAAAAAAAAAGAAAAATACGTCAGCACGCACTCGAAGTAACCAGAAGAGATTTTGATTAATTTTGCGCTATCTTCAGTAATCGTTAATGTCTGTATCGAGCCGTGCTTTAGTAGCCGTACTAAATTATGCGCTTCAACCCTATTCAATGACGAAGCCACATATGTCACCAGGAAATGCGTACGTTTTACTCCGTATTCAACTCTTCTAGACACTGTCTGTTTAAAATGCGTCAATATTGTATACCATCCTGTCTTGAACGTGTGCTAATTTGCTTCTTTTAATAGCCGTGCCTATTCGTTAATTGCGTGTTTATGCTTTTGTTTCTATGGAAGGTCCTGTTCGTTGACGCACCTTACATTTATTATACTCTTTGACAAAGGACATTAAGGATGTAATTAATAAAATAATGATACTATTAATAATATTAGTAACAACACTTATAACAAAATATTGCACTAGCCAGTAAATTCAGCGACTACAATCCACTCTAGGCGTGTCGCTGTTGCCCCTCTCGAAAGTGCGAACGACGATTTAACTGTGAAGAGAGAGAGAGAAAGAGAAAAGAATGCAAAGGAAGGCAGGGAAGTTGACCAGAGGTAGTTCCGGTTGGTTACCCTGCACATGGGTCAGGGTTAAGGGGGGTAAAAAGAGAAAGAGAGTGGAAGGGAGAAAGAGAGAGAAAGAGAGACGAGCACCTATGAGGAGTGTGAGCACTCTGGATAACTGTCCGCATTTGCTAAATTATTCATCCGAACGAGGTGCTGAGTGCGAGTACTACCGCGCTTCCAATGTACCACAGACACATATTCATGCTGTCCAAATTTAAACGACTAAACTTGACAAGCTCAAGCATAAATTTTTCCATTTCATTGGCACTTTTGTCACCTTTCGCTAATTTCTTCACTCAAAAACGCGTTATTTCATGCAGGAAGTTATATGGTTGAAATATCTTTTACTATTCAGAATCTTCCTGCATAAAACCAGGTACTTCCTTTGTTTGTTTTTTTGAAAATACGGGATTTCTAATGTTGCCTGCTGTAGATATACCTCATTAATACATGTTTAGCTACCTTACATAAGGTAGCGCACACAATTTTCACTCTATAGAAATTGAAATGCATTATCAATTAAACAATTGCGAAATAGGTTTGCAGTTTTCGAACTGGGGCTTTTTAACTTTCCATGCGATAGCCACTTCAAAATTCTGACACAAACGCATGTTTCAAAATATTTGTTCCGAAAATCCGCAAGAGAAACCATCGAGATTTGAGTTTAATTTGTACTCAAATTCTAAAGAATGTGCTTCGTTTAAACATGAAGTATGACAATACAGTTCAATTCTTAGAAATTTTGACGGTACTCATCTCAAAACTGGCGCTTGTTTCAAGATCCACTTCAGATCTCCCCTGCCTTAATCTATCAATCGCAACGTGTGCATCATGGCAATTATTGCGGTAGTTAGTGAATAGTTGTCATTATTCAATTATGAGTTTGTATTTCGGGCGCGGGTAATGTCCGCCTTTTCGACTAAGTTATGGTGGTTTACGTGCCAAAACCACTTTCTGATTATGAGGCATGCCGTAGTGGTGGACTCTGGAAGTTTCGACCACCTGAGGTTCTTTAACGTGTACCTAAATCTAAGCACACAGGTCTTTTCGCATTCCACCCCCATTGAAATGCGGCCGCCGTGGCCGGGATTCGATCCCGCGACCTCGTGCTCAGCAGCCCAACACCGTAGCCACTGAGTAGCCAACACCATAGCTACCTTTTCGACTAAAGTAGCTCAAGGAGTAGATACATTCGCAATCTGGCACGAGCGATTTAGGCTATTTAACCGCTAACGAAAGGTACCGTAGAGAGCGTCGACCATCTTATAACATCTGCACGTCTTCTAAAGCATAAATATGACAGAATTCTATGTTAGTTAATTCGCGACATTCTAACGATTCTCTTATAAAGTACGTGTATGTTATTACGTCCACTATTGGTCAGAAATCAGAAAAAAAAATAAAGATGAAAAAAAAAAGAGAATAGAGCAAAGCAAAAAAAGATGTTCATGTTCAAGGGAAGGCTCTTTATATATATAGGAAAACGTTGAGGTCAGCTTTCCACAATTAGAAGAGCCCTTTCGAAACTCGTGACGGTTACCACGCCTGAATACCGCGGCACAACTAAGGAACAAAGAAATAAAAAGAAGAAAGAAAAGGTGGTGAAGGAATCGTGCGTCGACGCTGCGTTTCGTTATGCAGAGGATACAACACAGCAATCAGCGAGCAAACCTTTGTCGACGATGTTGCGGACGCCGAGGGGACACACCCGGAGTTTGACTTATCCCGGCATTTTGAAGCCAGAGCGCTTGTTAACGTGGAAGTCTCGCATGTGGAAAAGGGTGGAGTGCCGGCAGGTCGGTCGTGAAAGGCAGTCAATTAGCACACCGGCAATTCTACACCCACCCTAGGAAAGTGATTTTGCCGTAAGCGGGAAAATACAAAATAATAAAAAAGTAAAAAATAAATAAATAAAGACGCAAGGTATATACAACGGAGAATGCAGAGAAAGTAAACAGTACAGGTCAAGCGGCGCTCTTCGAAGTTTCTTTCGGCAGTAACGATTGGTGGAGTGCTGGAGAAAGCACAAAAGATTAGCAAAAACGAAGCAAGTAAGCAATAGGAACAATAGAGTTGTAAATAAATCAAGACAGGGTAAGAGTACTTGCGAAACTGCGCGATGGTAAGAGGTAAGGTTCTTCTCCTCTGAAAGTAAACGACAGAAGAAAATACGCTTGCTGGACTCGTAATATGGCGCAGAATACCAGTGTTGTGTAGTCGTTAGCAGGGCCAATTGTCACGTGTATCCATTGAAGTAACAGCCGTGGTCCAATAAGGTGTGTTGCTGGAGGCAGCGTTTCGACAAAAGGATTTGTCGTTGTCAGGTCAGCATCTCATATTCTTACCAGAGTTCACGTACGTGTATCTCACTCTCCACCATCCTGTGTAAAGGAAGAGCAAAATACGCTATAGGGCAGGCTTTGGAATGAGGCATGCTGAAGTTTTGACGACGAAACAAAGAGACAACGGAGGGGGGGGGGGAGGCGCGGTTAAGTTTTGATTGTGAAGAAACGGCCAACAGCACCTATTTCCGTTCTTGTTGGGAGTATACGGGTAGCAAATACGGGACAGGATCTTTGCACCTGAAAGCAAGAGTTGTCAACCCGGTGGTCCTACGTTTAACGGATTACAAGAAAAAAAAAAGGAAAAGCGCGGCTTTCCAATTTCAATAAGCGAACAATGCACAGTTGGACGAAAAATATAGAAAGAAGAAACTGAATTGTATCAAGACGCGTTGGATTTAGAATGAAAATTTAAAATGAAACGAAGGAGTGCGAATACAAAATAGAGGATTGGGCGATTTGGATTCTATTCATCGTGTAGCAGCGTGGCGAATGCACACAGACGAGCAATGACGACGTAAGGGCTTGTGCCGTGCATTCTTGTGCGGTTGTTGAGTGGCTGCATTGCTACGAACCCACATGCTACCGAAAGATCAGGGTGAAAGAAAAGAGGCGTGCGAATAATGAATAAATGACAACAAAACTACAAAACAATACTGAGCACAATATATTTAGTAAGACAAGATGCTTTGGAGAAAAAATAATGCAAGTTGTTACCATAAGACCATGTGATCAGGTCGATGCAAATATACGACCGAAAAATGTTAAGTGTCCTTGTTTATATTGGTTTCACTGGTATAATAAATCAATTCAAAAGCTACATTTCAAACATTTATACCCGTGAGCTGGAGTGTATGGGACTTGTGGATGAAATATCATTCTCTGCAATTTCCGTATCTTGAAGGATGGAAGCGCGACCGTAGAGTATGAAGTTTAACTTCTTTTAAATTCTGAACTAGCAGCACCGAACGGTGAGCGACCTATTGGGAAGCTTCTCCGTATAATGCCTGTACGATGTTCATTTAATACGGCATGCATTGGCTGTGCTCTTTGAATATCTATTCGGAACCATCCGCTATCGCGTTTCTCTGTGGCGTTATGATGACTTTTCTCGACCGAACACCATAAATCAGACATTCAGCATATTTTTTGTACAAGCGCCAGCATCGCCGACACCGTGAGATGGAAGGTGTTGCGTACACACCTCTAATACTGAAATCTAAATACTGGTAGTTGTAAAAAGAATACGTGAAACATAAAGACGGGAACTGCTTCTTCCACTGGATTTCAACAAAGTGCTTAAGCATATTAACGCGAGCCAACACTCTCGGGGATAACTTGAAGGGGGCTTCTAATGTGATTCTATACATTACAAAGTGAAAACGGTAATCATCATCGTATAGTAAACGAGTACTGATTCATACAGTGGCGTGCGTGCTTCACTTGAAGCACAGCCACCATTTCCGGGAACTGAATCGTGTTTGACAAATGGCCTTTCTCAGAAAGTATTGTTAAACGGCCCCAGACACGGCAGCATCGCATCGCGCGTGTTCTTGGGTTCTCCGGCGGCATTCATTACTTCGTACTACAAAGGGGACGAAATAAACGATAAAATAGACTAAATAGACGAAGAACAATCGGGAACAAACGAACGTTTCTCCAATACTAGGCGTACGCATTTTGTAACATGAGAAAGCTGTTTTCTTTCAAACTCACTGAATGTTTGTGTCCGATACTCTTGCGACCCCCTTTAGAGGGGCTGGGGGGGGGGGGGGGTCATGAGAGAATGATAACCACGACACCGCTCAGCACGGAGTGCTCCTCTGTTATTGAGAGAATATCGAAGCATTTCCTGGCATGCCACTCACGCACACCACCGCAACGTATAGGGTCATACCAAGGAGCATTTCGATCATTCGGGCACGTCGAAGGTAATGCCTCTGTTGTCTAAGCACGTGTGGACTGGGATCTGTGTAGCAGCCGCTTCTTTTATAATGGCCACGCCAACGGTTCGCGAACGCTGCATTGAGAGTCGGAGCACGCTGAATGACCAACGGTGCGATGCGTACAAATGGGATATCAGTCGTCGCGGCGGTCACGTGACCAGAGCGCTGCAAACGCGGTTTGCGCTGATGGCTCGACTCATTTACTTTACTTGCTGTAAATTTTAGAGGACACGATATAAAATGCGCATTGCTACCATACATGAGAAATCAAAACGAAGCGTATAGGCATGCATAACCGATTATTCCGATAGATACATCGTTCTGAGCAAAAATACTTGAATGCTAAGCTTTTGTAGACCATATACTAATTGCTTAGGCTATGCTCACATAAAATAGTAGCAATATCTATGCATATAATGTGCATAACCAATCCACCTCCTTCATAGTGCTTCGGGTACGTCTCCTGAAAAGCGCGGCGGGCGTCGTTCCCTTATATTCCCCTTTATTTCTCGACGTCATAGCCCTTTTCATTTTTAGGTTTAGTAATCTTCTAGGTACACAAACTGAGCGCATAACTTTACAGCACACAATGCGACTTTATCTTCTATCTTTTTTCTTTTTGTATCGCATATTAAGCTCTCTTCGGCAATAGCAATTCATCTTTATTAGCCAAACTCTGGATTAAACTTAGACGTTTTATGTTATCCCTCATAGGGCTTCGCTTCAATTTTTCCGTATTCCCCTTCGAAAGCGGTTTATTGGATATCTCTTACATACATGGCTTTATCGGTAACCATCGCGCCATGGGTAATGCGCTTTTCACCATCATCCACGCGGCTTCCTTTTATCCTTAACGCCACCAGAACATGTAATGGCCTTTTCGTAGAGCTGTTGTCTCAGGCGGTTTCGACCGCTGCTGTAAAAGCGTTGTGTTCTAATGCCACCGAAGGGCTTTTGATTTCGCGCTGCTGTTTACTTGTAACTCATAAGACTCCATCTCATATCAGTCCCAGTCGGAGACGTGTGAGTCATACATGCCCTCAGTAATATTGTCATAAGAGCCCTGGTCACCCATGAACTCCAAGGGAAGGGCATTTGATTTCGCAGTAGGCGTTTACTTGTGACTTTATGGCGAGTTTTGAGAAACTCAGCCATGTCCGAAGCTTCTGTACTGCTTTACTTTTTACACAAAGTAGAGCGTTTCGTGATGGTTCAAACATGAAATTCCACTCCACCACCTATTTCGGCTTACACGTCTTCAGTCATCCGAGATCTGAGTATGCCTCTCACAGAAGTGCCTTGGCCTTGCGTGTGTCCGGTTTCATAAGCACACAACACATGAACGTTTGCATAATTCATACTTCCAACAGGAAAGCAGCATGCGCGCTTATTTGCTAATATCACGTAAACCTAAACACGGGACCTTTTCCAATTGGATCACAAGATGACTTCATCGGTTCACAGCGAGCAGTGATTATAACTTACTTCGTTCCAATGTTTGGCCCGACTGGCCCATCAACATCATGCAGTAACCAAATATTGATAAACGCCACGCACGCCCTTCCTCCAAATCAGGACCTCAGTGACCAGTGTTCTCTTGGTCACGTGCCGTTGACGATTGGCCAAGCCTTAAGTGATCATTTCAATAATCAACACTGGTGGCGTGCGCATTAACTATGGCCAACAACAGACCGTTCTTTATCAAGGTTGACATTGTCAATACCAGCATAGAATTTCATTATAATAACCTGGCAACTGCAAACAACCGACTTTTTCTCTTCCCTACCGCCTTTTCCACGCCTGCTTCGAGCTGCCAATTTTTCTTCTATTATACTGCAAGTTATTGGAGCCCCACTATTGATTTCTCTCGCTTGCACTAGTTTTCGGACTTAGCGAACTTTAGCAGCAGCCGCAGCAATCTCTTGGCGTCTTCGATAACGACTCGCGAAAAAACTTCCTGCTGCATTCTCCCCTGCAGCCAGCTCCAAATCCTCTATTACTTCACCAGACTCAAGCACTTCTCTTTCCCATGACGACGATTGCCTGCTCGCTCAACTCCACAAAAAAACCGCATCTCTCTCTTTCAATTTTCTGACTCGCTGGGCGCAAATTAATTTTCCGCCATTATGCCGCTAGGAGAAAACTACCAGAAGCAATCTCTGTATGCGGCGGCGCTCGCCCCGTTGGCTTCCGAACGTTCGTTCCAGAAGCCGTCGAGAAAATAAATTCGCCGCTTTGCTCGGCAATCTGGCGGGAGTCGCGTGGAAGAGGCGATGAGAGGCAGTTTTCTCCGGACGGTTGGGTCTATGAACCGAGTGACAGATGTCCCTTCTTTAAAAAAAATGGCCTCGTCTGCGCGCTACGGTCCGTTAAGCAGGGCTCCTTGGGTAACCACCATTGGCTGGAATTGCTTTCCAGTTCCAGTTGGAGCGTCTGTTCATTGCGGTGGTTGGGAGGAGGAGCGAAGTCGTTTGGAAAGTGACGTCGGGCGTAAGATGAGTTGGAGGAAAGAGATAACGAAAGGGATATTTTTTATTGTTTCCGTGGAGACTCAGCCGCGAGATGTGCGGCAATGTTATGCGCACATGCATGACGCTCGAGTTAGACGCACACGTCCTAATCGTAGCAGGTTTTGCCGCTTGCACTTAAGAAAAACCAGGAAAAAATAAACGAATATGGTGTGGCTCGAACGAAAAAGGAATTAATGAGCCATGAAGCGGTTGCTCGGTTTTGCGTTGAGCCGCTGCATTTCGAGAAGTCGAATTCGCGGATTCATTTATTTCAACTGAAAAAAAAAAGCATCAGTAACGAGAACTGGACAAAGGACATGCAGGAAATTGCGAACGCCTGACGACACAATTTGTCGGTTCGCTCTATTTCGCAAAGGCACGATATGGTGCGTTTGAACCACATCACGCTCCAATAGTGATAGATGTCAATAACCATCTACGCACTCATCTCCCGCCCCACCCCTCTTTCCCCGTTCGACCTTGCTCTCAGGTTGGTCAAATATGTAGCATGCAAGTGCCTAAAAGTAAAAAAAAACATACAGCGAGAAAAGGGGAGGAGGGGAAGGCATAATATATAAGAATGCATGAAAAGAATCGCAAAGAAATAATATCTGTTCAGGCACTCATGATTGATCACTGCGTTAAACTACGCTCATACGATAACAAGCATCTCATGCAACGCTGAACATCGATATGGTTTAAAAAAGAAAGTTCATACCGTTTTTCGTGTACCTCGCGAGTGGTGTTGAGGGTTACAGTACAGCGACTTGCTCTTTAAGCTTTAGGTACAGGACGATCATTATAAACTAAATACAACTTTACGAACGAACTGGAACCTTGATTACAGAGCAAGGGAGTTATCATGTTAGTGTCTATTTGGTGGACTGACCAATTAGGCCGCCGCTCGTAGGCTGCAGCTACACGAGCGAAAGGAAGATTGGCTGGAGACACTTGCATCGTTCTCGCACGTGCCCGAACCCAACCAATCAACACTTGAGCAGCAGTGGAAATGAACAGTCCACTAGGTGTACACTTACATAACGCTGACACGAGCACTTATTTATCCTTCTCACGCGTACCGCATTACTGAAAACCCGCTGACAACATAGTTATCGCTCAGCGCCAGCCGCGCCTGCATGATTTGGAACTTACTCGAATGTTACCGTTGATTCTTGCTATTGTGTGTGTTCTCGCCGATCATTGTGCAATAAGACTGTATGCGCGACACGAATTGTGTAGTGCTCTCTGGAAGGAAACGCGGGCACCAGCGATTACTCCGTAGCCTTCGACGAGTCATGTATAAAAGTCGACGCGCTCGACCTGCAGATCAGGGTCAGTATTCGCAAAAAAATGTTCTTACGATAAAATTGTTCGTAAGAGAAAATTTTAGCCAATCCTGTTGCTGGACATACTAGAGAAGGCGCCCGGCCAATGACACTTACGAAGGAGAAGGTTTGTGAATTCGGCACCAGATTTCCGACGATCGAACGACTGTGCTCGCCGCTATGGCGATGCTTGGCTGTTGCTCGTACTTTTTTTTAACTTTCTGGGCTCAAGTTCGCCCAATAAATAGTTGCTTTGGTTGTTGACTGTTTTCGCTACTGTGTTCTTTACCATCACTACATCGTAACAGTGCCCTCCAAGTAGGATATATTGGGCCTACTCGAGAAAACAGTTTGGGCTAGGCGTGCACAGTGAAACGCCTTAATAACAAAGTACTTTGAACCTCCAAGATCCTTCGTTATACAGGTCACTTCGTTGTAAATATTGCGCAGGGTACAGTCCATTATAGAGCAGGCTAAACACGTTCAACAACAAAAAAAAAAAAAAGACTTTAGTTAAAGTGAATTCGAGAGAGACTTAGTGAAATAAGTCACTTCGTCTGGCGGAATGCGTGAATGCAGTCCAGCTGATTGCACGGAGGTTCTCGGCGCGTTGTTGAGGCGTTAGACTGTGGTCAGCTCGCATTAAGTAACGCTGCTGTTTGTCGGACACCCTTTTTTTTTGGCAAGCAATCGTTTAAGTGCTGAATCAAGATCATCACTCAAGCGTAAAGAAATGAAAAACAAACAAACGAACTGGCAGATTTCCTTGCAGCGCAGACAGAGACTGTATCGCCATTTTCTTTCCTCTTCTCTTTCTGGGGCCAGACTGACGAATTAGTTGCAGACGTTACAGTGCTTTCTCTTTATTGCTTTCCCTGAGTGCGCTTCTCTTGCCGAGCAAATGCAATGAGCTTCCGCTCCCGGGGCATCTATGTTTAGATAGCGGTCACGGCTGTTGAGGCCGGAAAACATATTTACGACGCGCGGCGGCTGTAAATATAGCACTGGGCTAACGTTCGCAAAACGTAAAAAGACAAAAAGAAACCTCTGGCGTAAAACGGGTGGCCTCGAAGATGACGAACGCGTCAGTATATAGTCTTGCCTCTTTCGCCGGCGTATAGCGGTACAGTATCAAAATAAATCTACAGATGCGCCTCACTAAACGCAGCTATAAAGTGTTTCTCATAGTAGAACATCTCGAGCAATGAGTATTCATTCACGGTGTCCGCCCACCATGGGGCGAAAAGACGTCGAGACTCGGGCTGTCAGTCGTTCGCTTTCTATGGTTTGCATTGGTGTGGAGTTCGGTGGCGAAAACAAGTTTGTTGTGTGTGGATGACTGCCCGTGAAACATATTTGCTGACGACTGCTTGCCGAAGAGGCGGTGATTTGGTCGGTACTAGTGGAAAGAAGAAAAAACTGGTACGTCGAAGAGAAGCAGTTATCGATCCCTGACCGGATACGCGGGCCCCAAGAGTGATTTCCACGGCGCTCGCGGTATTGGAACTTTTCGGAGCTTCTTGAGGTGAGCCCTTGTACAATAAGTTAGCTTCAGTTTACTTTGCGATAGCCCTCTATTATTCAGATGTAAAAGAATGAACATTGATGTTAGCGACGTCTGTGTAAAAAGCTAATAAGTGTCGTGGTGTCAGGTAATCTTTTTTTTTTTTGTAGTAGGTACAAGGACAGTATAAAAGAACCTAACTGGAGCTTAAGAGAGCGCAAATGTAAGCAGCACATTCAATGTACCATACAATAAAATTGTTCAGAGACGACAACGTAGTTGAGCGTAAGTATGCAAAGAGAGAGAGAGAGAGAGAAAAGGGTAGGAAAGACAGGGAAGTATGTACAGAGTTCCGCATAAAGGACACGGACACAGAAAGAACGATGGGACACTTTTGTGTCCGTGTGTTTAATGCCGCAACTCTATGCATACTTATGGCACACCAACAGGTGCAAATAGATACCTTAGTAAAGTAGTTGATCATATCCTCAAGTTCTGCCTTTCGCGAAGAGATAACATGTTCTTCACCCCTGAACTTACCTTACAGCCTACCCTAAGAAAAATTGACGAAAAAAAAATACGTTATCTTCTCACGAAATATCTGCGGGATATCTTCCCGGGCAACCGTGCTGTTAATAGCGAGTCTATTACTGTCGAATATAATATAAAATAGAATTCATTCGAAGCCAAATTAAGCATATAAAGCGAAATGCAGCATAATTCTAGACAACTAAAGTTACGGTTTCCTTTTACAGTACAGACGAAAATGATTCTGCACAGTGGCCCCCTACTACGTTATTAAAGAGAGTTATTACAGTCAGTACTATAGTTAGTATTATAGTTACTATTATAGTTAGCTATTGTTATAGTTAGTATTATTGAGAGTTGAACATTTTAGCAGATATCATAGTGGGGCAGATTTCTCACGCCCCGACATCAGCTGCAAAGTTAATTGAGTGCCAGATTATATTGGTCAGCATATTTCTGTTCTATTCAAGGTTGCATCGGGCAAGGAAGTCGAGAGTTCGTTTGGAGTGGTGCGGAACGAAATGTACTGCCACAGATTCGGCATCACTTTTGTACTAACTGACCATTTCTTGGTTAGCTGCAGTGGTCTAACATTTGGTACCTAGAAATAAAGCCTTAACAGTTTAACATTTAGCCTCCTTTCAATACACAAAACATACTAACTGTGCATCCTTCTTGAAATAGCGTTTAAAAGTAAAACATGCAAGTTTTCAGTTCGCATCATGAAACAGTGACCATCGCGAGGAAACCAGAAAAAAAAAATAAAAAGGGCCCCGATGGAGAACTAATATACACATACAAATGAACATGACGCTATACTGTCCCGCGTGAATATATAAACACTGTTCACGCTACCAATAAACTAAGACCACATAACCGGCTTATGTGGCAAAGGTGTTAGGACTTATAGAGTACAGTGCCAGTGGGCGCACCTCTTTCTATCAGAGTAAGAAGGCAAAAAAAAAAAAAAGCTCCACAGAAATGTGATCAGGTCATCATACCTATTCCTCTATTACATTCATCGTTTCTGGATTAGCAAATTTCAAAATTCATCTCTGACTCTCTTATATAGGCTCAGTGTGGTATCTTCGTTGGTGATAGTTAGTCCGTGAGTTGCAGCTAAACACAAACTTGGTATAACGGCAAGGGTTCCGCAATATCGGCTGTACTTTGACACGCCGACTGAAGGTGGTATTTTGTGACGACGGCCATACCAGCAGCGCCCTAACACCTGTGTGTGTGTGTGTGTGTGGGTGTGTCGCCGGCTCTGTGCGGATGAGGCCATTAAGTCCATTCGGCCTGCGAGAAACGGTACTTTGTTGCAGTGGAGAACGCACTTCAAAACACAAACGCTGACGGTCGGAAATGCACACTTATTATTTCGCTGAATGTTGTCCTTGGCGTAATTTCTCGCATGAAATCGAAATAGGCTGATTGCTCCGGCCAGGCATACATTCCACACGATAAATAAATAAATAAATAAATAAATAAATAAATAAATAAATAAATAAAAGATATCGTGCAGTAAACGGCAGTCGAGAAAACGGGTCAGGACGCCGAATCGGAATCATATTCATTGTTTCAAACGTGTTTCCGCCTACTTACACACTGCCAAAGCAACGGAGAAGCATATACCACAAAAAAAAAACGAAATAAAAGCTTTCACAATCACTCAAAGTGAAAGACGCACACTACATGCAACCTACAAAAAGTACAAAAACTTGTAATAAAATTTCCTATATACAGCAATCGCATTACTAAGATTACTATATGTGTGTACGTATGTCGAGCTACTCTTTCTGAATGGCGAACTCTTCAGTAGGCAAACTTCCAGTACTGTCGCACTCAATAAGCAAACAAAAGCGCAACTTAGCGGAATCCGTGCATCGTTGTTTCCCGTCTCCCACGCACTTCCCCTGTCGGCGTCCCAAGCGGCCTCTGCAGAAGCGGTCCTCGGATCGCCGAATGCCAACAGTGGCGAACCGCGACCAGCGACAGCCGCCGTCACTCGACCGAGAAAGTGCCCCCCGCTGTGCGTCTAGGCGCATCGTAGGCACATCGTGGCGGATAGTCTATAGGCCCACGCGCCTACAAAACAAAACGCAGCGGCAAACATGGGCGACGGTCCGCTTGTCGTAAAACACGCGACAGACGCGCGCGGAGCAAAGCTGCATCAAACGCGTAGGCAACGAAAGCAAGAGAGTGCTGAAAGAGATGTCAGTCGCAAAAATAACTTCTTTTTTTTTTTCGTTGCTGAGTATTGTTCGCTTTGCACAAGTATCAAACGTCGATATAAAATGAGGGGGCATAAAGATAAACAGTGCTTCGACCTCGGACTAAGCAGGACGGGTAGGAAATGGTGGATGTTTCTTAGCGCATCCATGATCCTGTGTCATCGGACCGAGGCACTTCCTGTACGTGCATATGTATGTACACTATCGCGCCACTACTCTGCCGCCTATTGGCCTCCGCGTGAGAGCATTCTTTGTGTGCTGGAGTTTATGCATGAACTGTTCGCCGTGTGCGTACTAACACTGGCCTGGCTACTGGCCTGTCGTTCACGACCGAACTCCGCTCTGTTTGTGTCCTTTGTAAACAGGCCTGTGTCGTCTATTGCTGTTCGCTATGTGGCATTTTTCCTCCCCCCCCCTTCTTTTTCGGTCCTTTCGTGCTCGCCCAGTCGAGCTGACTGCGCCTTCAACGCGACTAGACACATGCGTTGTTGTGGGACCGAACGGTCAAAAAGAAAGAAAAAGAAAGAAAGGAAAAAGAAACGAAATATAAGAACTCGCAGCTCAGAACGACAAGCAAGCAGGGCGAGAAGAACTGCATACAACTGGTTCTTCTCCGTTACTTTCAAGTTCTTCGCAATTGAAAATAACGCAAGACAGCCCTCTTCTCACACCACTCCCATTTTTTTACGTTTGTTAAGAGTGCACACAGTGATACGGTTTGATTTTTTTGATCATGCAACGTGGCCAAATGTGTCAGTCGCACGGCCTTCAACTGTTTTCACTTTCGTGAATAATGGTGAGGAAGGCGGCCTTTGAAAAACTCCACGAAGTGTCAGAACTGAGCATGCTGAAAGTTTCAAACCTCTTTTTCCCGGTACATGGCCCACGTTCACTTTGACAAGAAATCTATCAAACGGTAATTTCTCGTGTACTTAGTCTACGTTCAGTCAAATTACTTGGGTGGTCATTTGGCGTATTTTAACACCTATAAAGTACTTTCTTTATTCATCGCTGCATCCACCCGCGGAGCGACGCAACACTGCATGCAGCTGCTATGCTTTACACAGCCCCCATGTGTTTCTTTCTTTCTTTCTTTTTTGCACAAGTGGCGACGGAATCTTGACGTGCTGCCTCTGCGGTTAGCGTTTGCATCGTAGGTGAACAGAAACCATCTCGCGAAGAAACAGAGCCCGCATTCACGAAAAAGCTATTACGTTGAAACATTTCGCGAGTCCAATTTCAAGCCAATCTTAATGTTTGCAACCTTTTAAGTGAGGCTGACTATCCAATGGCAGGCGGCACTGACGGACGAAAAGCTATGCGAATTCTGCCGCAGTTACAGTTTCCTAGCGGCGTCGGCAGGCGGTGGCTCTCGGTGGACGCTGTTCCCGGTCGGCGCATGCCTGACCACTCGTGCTATTGCAAGGCCGACTGCGAAAGTGTTGTTCGCGTGTTGGTCAGAACAAAAGAAGCGCAAACGATGATTGTAAATGCCGGTAACTCTGGGCGGCCTGCATCCATTTAACGGTTCCCAATGACATCCTGCGTACGACGAAGACGAGGCGTGCGCACTCGTTAAGCGAAGGTCCTCTCAGTCAGTATTCGAACTGAACATTTCTATGCGCGCTGGGGCAGGCTGTCGCTAACGAATTGTTAAAAAAAAAATATTGCAAAGGCGGGCGCCACACATCCCTTCTGTTCACCGTTACTCATCGATGTACTTTCATTCGACTTCCCTCTACCGCAGTGTAGAGTGTATACGCACTGGCCCAGGCGTGTCGACCTGGCTTTGCCGTTTGCTGCAAATAAAGTCTCCCTCGCTCACGCCTACGACAAAAGCCAGGGAAAATTCACGGACTATAGCGGCCTGCCGATAGCCGTGAAGTCAGCGTAAACAAGTATATATTGTTGCGTTACAAGCCGGAGAGGAGGAAACGCCCAACGCGCCACCTTTCGGCTTCGTCCTATGAAGAGATCTGGGCCTTTCCAATAGTACATGCTACTTACAGCAGGTTTGCCAGGTCGAAAATGGGAAAAATAGGCAAGAAATCTCTAAAAGTAGGTACTTAGACACAGATACCTAAAAGGTATCGAAGCATCCACCATGGGAAATTACGTAAGGAAAAACATTGCTGGGCCCGAATATAGTTAATATTTTCAATGGCTTACGTTTATCGCCGCTCAATGCGTTTAAAAACGTTTCTTGCGACACTCTGCTCGCTCAGTTTAGTTGGAATGTGCAAGTGACAATATAAATTCAACAGGAACACATCCTGGTTGGGACAGTAGTATGGCTCGTTTTGTTTTTGACTCTTCACTACGCGAAAACATCAATTTCACTGCAGGACAAATATAGGCTGCTTCTACTCGTGGTTCCCACTTGAATTGGGTGCATGAAGACGTTGATTTATGGCTATAAAAACTACAAGAAAGAGACACTTTTTTTTTTCAAGGGATAAGAAACAGCGATATGGGATTATTCTGTTTTTAAAGCACGAGACTACGTAGACAAATGATCATAAAAATAGCAAACTTACCGGCAATACAGGTAACGACAGGTACTACCGTTTACACAAGCAACCATTCGCGCAGTGATAACAAATATTTCATCCGTAAGAATGCTGAGCCATCAGTTTAACCTTGATATCCAACTAGCTCTCTATCATCACTACATAGTGGATTTTGCGGTGTCCCTTCCAAACAAATACGCATGGTGTTGAATGACGTTACACACTACGTGCGCCATGAGAGGCGTATTACAGTGAATAATACCATTTGACCCCAATTTTTTTATTTTGTTTGTTCTATGTTCCTATGACGAAATGTTCGCTCTAAATGTCACCAAAAATGTTGCCAAGAAGCCAACCCGAAAATTTTCCCGCCGCCAGCCTTCAAGATGTAGCCACTTCGGCGCAAAGTAGCCAAATCTGGGAACCATGCTTTAGAGGTACCTAACAGAAGACCCGACGTGCGCTTGGGTTGCACGATCGGGTCGCAGTGCGCATGAAATCGAAAAAGTGACAACGTGTTATCGAAACGGTCACTTCCAGAAATTTCAGTGTGCAAGGTCGCAGTTGCGCACGCGCTTGCAGCTGTTGATACGTCATAATATAAGTATGTTGGCGCATGCCTCGAGACTTAGCGATGCTAAGTTCTGGCGTAGTTTTTTTTTTTTCAATTTTGCGCTTCCTTTGTGCTCGCCTCTATGACAATGTTACCTTCGCTCTTCCGTTATCTTTCTATCTGTCCCTTTTCCCCCTTCTTCAGAGCAGTTTAGCAGACCAGATAATGCCATATGGTTATTCTCTCTATTCTTTCGATTATTTCCCTCTCTCTCTTTTCTCGATGGTGAGGGTAAAGCTCCTTCTATGGTTGAGCTCGGCGCCAGCAGGTGGCGGCGCCACTACGCCTGACACTCGCGTTCACGCACCCGCTCATCCGGAAATCCGCCAAAACCTCTCGCGTTTGCTGGAATAATGGAGTCGCTAATATTCTCTAATAACGATGTGAGAAAAAAACGATGATCGGACTGGCGCCACAAACTCACTCTCTCTGAGAGTGTAGTATACCGTAGTCAGGAAAATATGCCGCAAGAGAACAGTAGGAGAAGTCTCAACGTGCGAGTCTAACGAAGCTCGACCGAATCATGCTATTGTGTATTGTAATAGGCATCTGTCCCGCGATATCACTGCACCGCACTATTTCTCTCCCGTAATCTTACAACACTCGGTGGTTCCTGCAGGTGCATTTAATTATACCTCTGCGTTTATCCGCAAACTATATGTTAACCACCAGCGCGTGCGTCTACAAAGTTTCGCACATACCTTTGACACTTTAAACAGTTTTTTTCATATATATCTGTCTTTGCCTTGGGACTATTTTTTGACTCAAGGACACTTTCTGAGCAGAGTAGCGTGCACTTTGATGTATGACAACCTAAATTTTCTTCTTATTTAGGTGTTTCCGCTCTCTTAAGATCTTACGAAGTGACGGCATGCGTCATTGTTATAAACGATGGTTTCTGTTGCTTGCAAATCTGACACAATGGTTAGTACATTCTTCTATACGCAGAAATGGCAACGACCTAAACAGTAACTTCTCTTCCATTCAAGCATTACGGTTATCCGTAAAGATTTCTGAAGCTAAAAGGAGTTCGGACGAGTTCTACAAATTCAAGCAACAAATATAACTGTTATAACCCAAGCAGCCGCATAATTTCAAAGTGCACCTCCAATAGTCTGTAGAATATAGTTGAACTGAATTGAAGATATAGTGCTTATACTGACACCTCTGCGAAAGTAAGTCGTCGTTTCATGGAACAATATACAAAAATGCCACGCGTTTAGGGTGTCGTGCTGATCATAACAATTAAGCTATTTGCTGACACACCGCCAAGCATCTGTCGTCGTTCTAGCCGGTTTCGCTTATATGGATATTTTATTTCAGGGATATAGCAATTTTCAGAATCACTCTCGTATCGTTAAACTATCGCACACCCATTTAATGTAATAGTATTTCGAAAGAAAGGAGTAGGGTAGCAAACCGGATGCTCTTCTGGTTCATCTCCCTGCCTTTCCTATCCTTGTTTTCTCTCTCTCTCTCCCTCTCTCTCTCTCTTTCTCTCAAAAGACAGGAAATATATTACTTTTAAGGAGGGTATGTAATAAAGGAATTCCCTCAACCTGAAGTTGATCACTCCGCAGGACAAAAGAAGCGAAGACTAACGAAGTTTAGAAGCGAAAATAAAGGTTCGAGTTGGAACACTTTCATTTGGCCCACAGTGAATCGGGAACTGAAAAAAATGGCCATGTATAGTGACAGAAGTGGACATTCGGAACGCGTCGGAAGTACTTTGTGTCCACTGTCCCCAATTAAGGCTTATTGAATATAAAGATAACTTTTCCGTCTGGCTTTTTTTTTTCATTAGGAGCGCGCAAGTAAAATCAGGAATGAGGGTTTGTGTTTCCCGAACAAGTCTGTTCTGCGAGCCGTGTTTCACACATCGGGAAACTATGCGTCAGTTAAGGTCCATTGCTCCTTGTATGCTGAATATCAAAATTTTGCTTCTAGCATAAAAACTGGACTTGTAGCCTTTGTACCACCCTTGTAAGAAATCCTTGAAAGAAATGTAAGCGTTCCTTTATCCTCCAAAAAGAAGTGGCAGGGGTTATTTTCTGTCGTAACACACACGGCTATTTTCTTGCCCTTTTTAAGGCCACAGATCTCTACTACATCGTATACATTTGTGTTCGTAATATGTCTCCTATGTCTTAAAGCATACAGTCTAGTACCTCTGCAACGAACACCTATACAACGAATGACCTTTATAACGAATGAATAAGTCCGTCCCAGTTCTGTTGCGAGCTGCGTGGCGCGCGACCTTTACAATGAAGTTACCTGTATAAGGAATGATTTCGGAGGTCCCCATCACTTCAGTATAAAGGCGCTCAACTCTATGGGTACTTCTGCAACAACTGAAAAGATGTTTCGCACAAAAGTGGCAGCTTCATGCTTTTGGCATTGCAAGAAACCACTGTAAGAGAGAGAGAGAAACGAAGTGGGAAGGTAGGGAGGTTAACCAAGGACGTGCCCGGTTGGCTACGCTACACTTGGGGTCGACCCCTGTAAGAGTGCTCATTGAGGTCTAGGTGTGAGGTAAGTCTTCTTCACACGAGTATATCTATCCTGGGCTCCCCAACACTATCCATCGCAGTAGTCAGGCCTCTTGGTATCTTTAAAACAAGGAAAAAAAATGTTATGAATGAAGTCACACGCTTATGCTCAGTAATGTGGACGGAACTGGAACGGAATTATGCGTTTGGATCTATACCATCCATTTAGCACGTGAATCAGTCTTGTTTCTATGAATAATGACCGCAAATCGTATATATTGTTCTGTTATCGTCGCCTTAAGACGGCATGTGAAGCTCGCCTTACAACTTTGTGAATGCTAATAATTTAATTGCTTTTTCTATTCACTTTTTCATTTTAGCGCCATGACTTATTGGTTTATTTTTTGTTGCAATTTATAGAAATGAAGTAGCCGAAGTACACTTTACCTCAAGTTCTCCATAGCATTCCACGTATAAAAAAAACCAAAACCATATAAAGAACATAGCACACGTTTTTCTCTGTGTTTCTCAGGCGATTACGCAGTTCCAGTATGCTTGCGATACCCTGGAGTGAAACGCTCCGCGAAAATAGCCAACTTAACTGCAATCCAATAAAACTGCTTCGTAGCGGTCGCCTTCGCGTTTACGCGAATGTTTCAGTTAGCTTCGCTTTTTTTTTTTCCTTCCCTAGGAGCGAATTCGCTTACACAGTTGCGCACACGGAGCGAGGCGGAAGTGGCACCTATAGCTATCAATTAAATCGTGTAGCGCGAGCGAAAAGCTAATTAGAGACGCGCCAAGCCCGAAATTAGGTGCGCGGCCCAGCCACTACGTCTTCGCTGGTGCGGAAAGACAGGCGCTACACCAGCAAACAGCGCCAAAGGCGCATGGGCAGCGAGCGCGGAGCGAGGGGAGCTTCCGCGGCTGGCGTTTCCCTGTGTTGAGGACACGCGCAGCCTGCTACTGACGCTGGTGCTTAGAAGTGGAACGGACCAACCGAGGCGTTCCGGCGACCCCCATTCCGCTTGCACGAAGCTCGCCCTCGATCAGGAACACAAACCCTGCTTCCTAAGGGAACCGCTGGCTCAGCGGTCGGCTCCGAAAGACGAGGCAATCTGCCGATAAGTCCCGGCGAAGGAAAGGGGGGCTCCCTCCGCCACGCTTTGGTCACCCAGCCTCGGCAATGCCGGAAGGCAGGGCATTTTCCGAGCGGAAGATGGTGCAGCCTTCACGTCGAGGTGCGGGGCAGGGTGGCTAGGCCTTATCAGCAAGCTGACCGGATCTGGTGCTCATGTAAATCACATAGCCCATCTCACTCCATCTCACCAACAGCCTGCAGTGTACAAAGAGCTATACGGGTCACGTCAGCCAGTAAGGAAAAAGAAGTTTCAGAAGAAGGGCTCCTCCATTGTCTACCCTTGGTCTCCTACCGCACGTGGCCTATTGAATGGTAGCATCACAGTAGGATCAGTTGCACACAATAGGCGAGCCATCGTTCATTTTAAGAAGATTAAATGAAATTATGCGGTCGAACGTCCCGAAACCGCACAGAGGGTTATGATGGACGGCGCAGGGTTTCACGATAAATTTGAGAACCCGTCAAACGCATCCTTATTCCTAATTCGAATGGTAGACAGTCCTAGTTGTAGCACTAGTGGTGCCGAAGAAACAACCAAGCATATCCTGTGTGACTGCCCCACGTAGGAATATGAGAGGAGTGCCCTTCGGACAGCTTGGGGCACTTAGACGACCGGCCTTTCAGAGAGGAGATCTCGAGCCCGTGGGCTCGTGCGTTGGCTTTGTGTAATGCCACAAAGGCGCTGGTGCGTTTCTTGAAATGCACCTGCCTGTATGATTGCCTGCAACTGACTCAGCGGTAAAAGATTGAGTGTGTAACAGTGCAAATTGAGAACTTTTTTCTTCCTTCTCCTCTCTCGATCCGCTTTCCCTTTTACCACTTCAGGGTAGCCTGCCCGGCTCAGCCTGGTTAACCTCCCTACCCTTCTCTGATGACTTCTCTCTCCTTCTCGCTCTTGAGAACCCGTGGCTTTCTTTTTTAAAGGCCATGTATGTGGAAGTACACTGGCGTTATGGTACATTGTCTCCATCGAAATACAGCCGCGCTGGAGTCACGAATCGAACCCGAGCCCTCGTGCCAAACCTAAGAACGCTAGCCAGTACCTAGCCAGTACGCCACAATGGTGTGTCCATTCTCGGAGTGTGCAAGCGGCTCTCGTTTCTTCGGGTATAGGCTGATAAAAGCGCTCGCCTTCGCTGCAGAGCGGGCAGTTGAAGGGTCAAAGTACGTAAGTGCGCGTGACGCAGAAGAAATCGAAAAATAAAACTAGAAAATAAAGATAAGTGACATTTGTTTTGAACAAATACCCTCGCCGTACACGCACGAGACGTGTACCAGAACATGAAGGCGCCGATCACTTAGCCCTTATTTAAATGACGCAGGTTTGGCTTCGGGCCATGTGCTTCACTCTTGAACTGAAACGTCAAATTAGTTCTTCAGAACACCGCAAAAGACAAGGATGAGTCGGTAAAGCGGCTCTTGAGCTGCTTTTAGGCATATATTAACAAGCTAGACGAAGGGAACAACCTTTATGAACCAAATTAGTGTTCTGTCATTAATTACACATATGGCACGAAGGCCGATATATTTACCTATAATCTTTGCGAAGGGAGGCTGTGTTCTAGGATATGTAGCGGAGGCGGCTGATGCATTATGTAGCAATTTTTAACGACAGATATTGCTGCAGTTAAAATGTTTTTGGCAGCAGTTTATTGCTCCCAATGAAGGTGAGCCGTGCTGTACGCCTGTGAGAGATAATTCCTGTTAAACGTAACGAGAGTACATTTATTTCAGACGAGCAGCGAACAGTCTTGAGATTTTAGATGTCATCTTTATGACGTATGTGCTCTGTACATCGCGATGTGGACAAATGAAAATCTCAGCGCGGAGAAAGCAGCAATTATAGAGTGCCGCTGAAACTCTCTTTCAATGAGAAGGCATAAAGGTGTTGTCGCGAGGACATAAAGAAGAGCGTAAATTGCATTTGGGATTTACTCTGCAACAGCGGTACAAAATTTTCCGTGAAATCTGAATGAAGTGGGGTCTTTCTTTATTTAAAAAAAAGAAGCCTTAGACCTGCGCGGCGCACGCAACAGAGTCACAGCTTAAGCTCTAGGATCAGCTCGGAGCTCCGTTTCCGACAACACGCATTACACAAGGGTCTTCGCGGCGAAGTCTCTTTGCGTCGTATGCACGAGAACGAACTCACCTGTCGGCCCGCCGTCGAAGGAGAGCTATGGCTTGCGCTGCTCTCTGCACAATGGTCTGCTGAGCCTGACGCTGCCTGGTTGCAGCCCCAGCGCGTAGCTCTACGATTCAGTAGTAAAGGCAAGGCGCAGAAGACCAGGACTCAGGAAGAAGAACACAAACGACAGGAGGCGCCGGTCCTGTCGTTTGTGTTCTTCTTCCTGAGTCCTGGTCTTCTGCGCCTTGCCTTTACTACTTCAAGGATGAACCAACTAGCCCAAGCAAGAGTTCTACGATTCGTTTCCTCAGCAGAAGTTTGTACCTCGCGAGGAGGCGCCATAACGAGTACCGAAGAGCAAGCACAGGTATCGAGATTACGCGGCGCACATATATTCCTTGACACGCGGCACGATACGACGTAGCTACTGCATGTCGGGACACCTGCTAGAATACAACGCAGCTTCAATGCAAAGTTTGCAAGCATCGACACTACGCGGCGCGCATCTCACATCGCATGACTCCTCGCGTGCTAGGACGCGTGTGTAGGCCATGTTTCCGTAGCAGCTAGCAAGCGCTGGCGTGTCGCCGTGGTAGAGTAGCTGACTCCTGTGCGGAGTGGTTGGGTTTGGTCCGGGTGTGAATTTGTTTTTTTTTTTCATTCCTAGCGATAGCTACGACGGACACCAGCGGCGGCGGCGGCGGCGGCAAACATCGCCAACCGAAACGGCTATTCGAATGAGCCCATAACAGATTACGCTGTAAAAAGAAACCAATATAGCACAAAAGAAGCAATGGACGAGCACCCTTTCAGCGGTCGCTGATTTTAAAAGTCGAATAAAGAGTAAATCGTGATCTTACCAATTCACTACATTCTTTTTACTCGTATCGGCCCTTAGAAACACAATTCCATAGGAGGAATCTGAAGTATAAAATCATGTATGTAGATAGTCGAACATATCTGTGCCGTTTCTCTGAAGCCTGACACACGGCGCTTCAAACGCCACGTCCGTTACCAGCGCGCCACCGGCATGTTTCATGAGACAGCGTTCATACGTCAGTTTCTTCTCAAATATGAGACGAAGGTGGCGTAAAGGGCGTTGGCATACGTCACCGGCGTCGCATTCTTGAGAAGAAAGTGTTGCACATAGGTTACCTCATGCCAGACGTCGGTCAAATGACATGTCGGGACTGGACGTTGGACGACTGCGCGAATCACCCTAAGCGCATAGATTACTTTCTCGGTCGCGTTTCCTGCGCAGTCGCGCAATGTCTCCTGGGACACTTCATTTTATCCATGAAACCAGGTAGTATAAAATAAGCCTATTTCGGTGGGCGCCTCTGAATAATAGCCCTTAAGGTTTCAGTCTGAATCTCTTCTATATTAGGTTTATTCAGGAAATCTTAATCATTGGCTCCTTCCCTTTCTTTCATTTCCTTTCTCCTTTCCTTCACTTTACCCCTATCCAGAACAGGGAAACCAGCCAGTACTTACACTGGCACCCCTCCCTGTTTTTCCTCCCCTCTTGTCTCTCTCTCTTTATTAGCCAACTTGCGCCTTTGCTCATGATGTGCGTTACGCTGTCTCCGGTAGCAAGTTGTCTTTTCATTTATATCCATCAACCTCATAATTTATACTTTTGGATTAAAGTAAGAAGTATTCCCTGCTTTTAATTTTTTTTTTCGTTCTGTTGTTCGTTGGCTTGGCGCAGTTGTAACTAAACAAAAGCGAAGCGCTTAAGTACCTTTTATTGTTCTGTGTCATGGCACCATGAAGTTCTCGGCTTTCGCAGCCTTGGTAAAATGACGTGGCTTACGAAGGTTTATTGCTCCCCCGTCGCTTGCTCCAATGTACACGAACTACGTGACGCCTGCGGCTTAAAAATTATGCTTCACATCGCACTCCCCGGCCGCGAAGGGCATGGCTGACACTTCCAGGGCTATAGACCTATCCTACACGAAGACAAATACCCAAGAAACTGTGCGGGAGTGCAGCCACAGCCGTAGCTGAAATGGTAGGCCATCACGCGCGCACGGCGGGTGGTGTGGGTTCGGCGGCAAGTTGTCTTTCTGTCCGGTTAAACATTTCCCATTATCGTTATCGCCACATTTGAAATAGAGAGACGATTTCCCTGGAGGTTTCCTGAGGTCTCATGGTCCGTTTCGTTTATATTGTTTCTGCGAAAGTAAAACAAGCACAAGAAAGTTCCTTCCCTTACGGCGTTGTTTTCTTTTTTTTTTTTGTTCGTTCACGTCTTCATATATATACGTATCCCGCGTTCGGGAAAGTACCGGACTAGCACCTGAAAATAGATCACCTTGAATGCTTGTTTTACCACGGTACCTTAGGGAGCATAATTTATTTTTTTTCGAAATTCCATGGAATTGCGGGAATACAACAATGATCTATAGCACGTCGCGCTCTTTTCAATGATGCCTGTAGGTGGCGGGGGATATATACTAAAGAGACATTATTAATATACACTTCTTAACATTCGTTTAGGAAAGCAAAACGCGAGCTCAATTCTGGAGCGTCCTTCATTCATCAAGCTCTTGCTTAAACAACGATGCAATGCACCTCAACGTAACTATCGTGTCAAGAGTGCGTAAGAGTCCAGCTTGAAGATATTCGCTTTGCTACACAATACAGAGTTATGTGAAGAGTGGCGCGATTCCAGCGAAAGTTTTTAGCCTTCTTCTTATTAACGAGAGAAGATTTACGTGTTAAGCACTAGCTGTAGAAGTACTTTTCACCTGGAAAGAGCCACTGCATGAAACAGTGCATTCTGTTAAATCTACGCGCACGAATGCACAACGCATTGCCAAATGTACTATACGAGGGTACATTGTGAGGCCCATGTTCCCATGATAGATCTAGTCGCCAGCAGCAGTCTGGAAACGGCTTGAAAATCCCCTCTTCATAAATGCATGTTACATCTACAGTATGTCCCTGGTCCAGTCGCAATTGACGGTCATTGAAATCAATGTCCGAACTGGATGCAGCCGGCTTGAAATAAACAAGACACTTCATATGTCAGCAGCAACGCTCAAAACACATTCTTTCAAAGTTTGTAATGCATATTAGTTGTTTACGAACACTTGTGTCAGGCAACACTGGACAGTGCGTTTCATTCCAGTGTAATGCTGGAGTAAGAGTTCCACAGCGGAGTTTTCGCTTTATGCACATGAGTAACAAAATGTTTCGGAAATTAACAGTGTTAAACATTGCGCAAGAAGAAAAACGAAACAAATAAAAACAAAGACAACCGATTTTAAACTCCCCACCTTTCGGTGTCTTCACAGCAGTGTTAACGCTTTTCCTTTCATCCAGTGGCGCACTCGGTCGTTGCCGCACAACATCAATGCATGCACTTTCAGACCCGCCGAGCAGAAGCTGCGGTCGTGATGGGCTTTGCTCGTGGGGACGCACAATTTGCGCTAGTTTGCTTATATTAGCGTTTTGCCGGCCAGTGGCCGTTTACTTCCGTGTGTGAAGCGGGGTCCACACCGGACCGTTACGCTCTGTTTCTAAGGAGCAGCCGTGCTGAAAAGAGCTGGAAAAAATAAATAAACAAATCAAGAATTAAGGAGAAAAAGATGAGTCAAAACAAGCAAGGCCACGGAGTATGAAGGGTCGTATCAGATGTGGAAAAAGCGGAGAGTTCTGCTTTCCTAGCCTGCCCCAGTCATGTACGCGTGCTATATCTCAACTTCCTGCGTTCCCAAATTTAATAAGAAGAAGGTTAACTAGCATTAAGTGCTTTTAAAAGCCAAAGCCTCATGCCAAGGCCAAAGGGTTGTGCTGTAAGTAAACGGCTTTAATAGGTAGAGGGAATCGATAAGCATGTAGAATGGTGCACGCTTAAGTACGATTGCGAGTACATTTATGTGCGTGCATTTGGTTAATGAGACGTACACGTGCGTTCGATGTAGCGGGCTGCGCAGCAGCACGCTATACTGGTGTAAACAGCCTAACACATGTAGGTGTTTATAAATATTTTTCGTCATAAAATAATTGTACGACGGACTGAATAGCAGAGAAAGCCACCTTTAATAAAAGGAAACAGACGGAATATATTTTTTTTTCTTTACGCAGGAAGTGAGAAATTACATTTTCGATGAAAGATCGCAATGAAAGCGCGACAGCGCCTCTCACGTTAAAGTAAATTTGCAATACGCATCACGAATGCCATTCCGCTGACAGCAGGTGCCCTCCCTCCCTATTCGCCGTTCGTGCCTTTCATGACATAAACTAGTGAAAATTACCGAACTTGCTCGGAGCGGGCAATTGCGTAATCAGCTTCCGGGAAAATTAGGGCCATTATTTACGCCGGTCGATATTTGTTCCCGAACGGTTCTGCGGGCCGGAGCAAAGTCAGACCCCGCTGGACAAAAAAAATAATAAAAATAAAAAAAACTGATCCGGACATGCGGCGTTCTCTGGCGCCATTTTACTGTGTTAAGCAGCAAATAAGTGCTGTATGCTGTTGAAGGGTGATGGCTGCTGCAACTGTTGTGGAATGCGACCTTTTGCACTACGTGTTTTCACTTCGGCACTCAATTACGGGCAACCTAATTATGACGCTAGTGTTTTTCGTTACACTGTCACTGCGCAGTGTGAACGAAGCAAACCTGACAAACCCCCCGCGGTGCAATCCAGAATAAAAAAAAAACCGCACGTTGATGTTTTGTTTGCTTTAGTTGCTAAGTTTTTAACGCGATTAGCGTTCTTTTGGAACCTTATCTAGTCTTCCGCATGTTTTACCCGCCGTGGTTGCTTGGTTCCTATGGTGCTGGGCTGCTGAACACGCGGAATCGAATCCCGGCCACAGCAGTCGCAATTCGATGGGGGCGAAATGCGAAATATAACCCGTGTACTTAGATTTAGGTGCACCTTAAACAACCCCAGATGTTCAAAATTTCCAGAGTCTCACACTATACGGCTTGTCTCGTAACGAGATCGTAGTTGTGGCACGTAAAACCCTTAAATTTAACTATTTTGGATGTTCGCCCGTAAACACTTTCCCGCCAACTCGCGTCGCTGGGTATGCTACACTGAGTAAGTGCTGCTCTTGAATGAGCCCCCCTCCCCCCCAAAAAAAGTATAATTTAATATTTCTCAGGTACTGGGTGGAATCAAACCTGCGTCATGTATACTCAACCGATCACGTGCCGATGTATCTTCAAACGTGCGCAACTCGCGGACTTCACGGCGCCGCCGCTAGATGTCGCACCGTGTCTAGCGGGAAGAGCGAGAGAGAGAAGAGCCCGGCTCTACAGTGAACGCCTCATACGCCAAGCGACTCGTTGACGTCATTACGGTGCTTCGCTACGCTGCTGCAATGCTAACTTCGTGAGGGTCGATGGTCGTCCCGTGGTGCTTTCTGCCGGAGTGTTCTTTGTACGTGTGCGAAACCGCGCGCACGGGTGCTTGTCCGTCGGCGGCCGTGTTGTTAGTTAGCTGGCTTGATGTTTATACAGGTAATAATAACGGAGTTCACTGATTACGCGGCAAAAAACATGCCCGCAGACGCTGGATGGCTTCCAGTCGAAGATACGTTGGAAATGTTAATAATGTTTCACAAAGCAGCATTCCTTATGCACCTGAAAAAAAATGGACATTGTTCATGGAGTAAAGGAAGGGTAGCGTAATAATGTGCCGGAAAAATAAATAATGCAATAATACACCCGTCGAAACACCGGCGCATAAGCAGAAACCACGACTTTTCATTTTTGTGTACTGCTGTGAACCTCCAAAATTATTTGCGGGCAGAAGGATTAGCTTACACCCTCGTATTTTAATACTCTGGGTTGACCGCCTTGTGTGAACACTTAGGCCAGCTCGTCTAAATGTGTTTATCTCGGTTTTAACTTCAAAGAGACCTCTAGAGGAGTTGCTGTCGGTTGCGCTCAGAAAACGATTGTTATTTTGGTTTCATTATGCAAAACGGTGAGGCGCACATACAGGACACAAGAGAAGAGAATGGGACAACTCGAACGCTTGGCTGTCTTCGCGGGTTCGTTCATTCGCCGAGTGGTATTCGGATGGCAAACTATGGCTTCTTGACACTGTTTTACAGTTTCTCAGGGCAAAAGGATTGGTGACCCGATCGTTATACGGTGACCTGAACGGTATACGGTCTGGATCTATCAGTTGCTCTCTGTTTCGAGAAGACCGAATGCCTTGTTCGCATAATCTGTGCATCTGATATTACACATGGCGCGTCGCGATTGTAGTCGCATCGAGGGATTCGCACGTACAGTGGTGCTCAATGAGAGCGGCTACGTGGTACGCGTGGGCCAAGCTGGCCAAGGACTCCATACGTAGGCGCCGACATACAAAACATTGGGAAATGAAACATCGCTGCAATTGCAGGCATTTTATGAAATCAATTTTTCCATTGCCGGCAACGCCATCCATGCTAAGCTCCTTCGACCATGGCCGCCGTGTTGCAGCTTACGCTGAACGGGGCAGTAAGTCTGAACAGACCCTTACATGCAGTGATTTAGCCGTGTACTGACGATTCGGCACAACTCTGGGCGTGAAAAAAAAATTTTTTTTTCGCTAGATGAATATCGATATGGAAGTATTATTAGGAAGCCAGCTATGAACGGGTGTGCGCACAAACACACAAATCTCGTGCCGAAATCGGGATTGCGTGTTTTAGGGCGAATCGCTTATTTGCTCGTAATTCCTCTTTAGTTAATGATGCTCAGGATTTATTAAAAAAACCTCTTCTTTCCCTGCACGTACTGGAGCCCATTTTCCTAAAGAGTGCTGGCTATTTCTGCAGATATCCTTTTATTAGCGGATAGAGAGAGAGAGACAAATCACATATCAAAGGCAAGGAGGTTAACCGGAAGAGAGATATCCAGCGGATAATATTAGCGCATATTTGTTGTGCTTATTAAAGACAAACTGTGCCTTCGAGCACATCCGCCCGAGCCGAACGTTCACATGGAGGAACTGGAAGCGATGGTGCCAAATTATGCTGGCCAATACATTTAGCGAAGAATCCTAATGGTTTCACTCAAATTAGACAAAGGCGGCAAAGCACGTCCCACTAAACTCGACGAAAAGTCATTATACCATGTGAACGCCCAGTCCTCATCGTGGCCACGCAAGCACTCGTGCATTCCGGCTTTGCGATAAGCCCTAACACAGTATTCATCCCTGCCACTAACGAATGTGCAGCTGATACCGCGCGTGAGGATGTTATGAACTAAGCCGATTACTAAGCACCGGTGCGCGAATGCAGTTAGGCTTATCGGTAACAAACTGGCTCGGAAAAGATTTGAGAGGCAAGATAATCTGCCGGCTTAAGCATCACACATAGTATGTGAACCATGCAGAATCTTTAGCGAGTTAGCGATCGCGGCCTCAATTAAGGTGGGGACGTCTTTAAACTTTCTCAATCGCATTCGGCACAAGGAAAAGGAGAACAGCTGTTATAAATTAACATTAGGTCCTGTACAAATTGCCATAATGAGTTAGGGCTAATTAAAACTGCTACTCCGATTACTTATGTTTCAGCACTTAGAAAGATGGCCCGAAGCTTCATGCAACAGGAAGATATAGCGCTAAATGGAAGTGAGTGATACCGTTCAGATTTTCATTAGTTGTAGCGTAGAAACGGCGCGCAAATGACCCAAAAAGTATGTGCTAATTACGACACCAACGGTCCTGGGTGACTAGGCGCGCAGGTTGGTAATGGTCAGACGTATGCATAACATTATTGACAGCGGCTAAATTTTGTAGGAGTAGAGCAACTGGCGACTGCCGCCCATCGCATCGCTCCGTATCTCAGTAGTCACTGTACGTATATCACAGTCTTTTCTCTTAGCTGCACCCAATTTTAAAAAAAATGACCTGTGTCGATAGCACACACAATTTTAACCCTTGAAAAACAACTACTCGTAGAGCTGGGCATTACTTCGACGTGAAGTCATAACGACTAATTGAATAATTACGAAAAGGTCAATAAATATTTATTCAACCTATAGTTCAAGCCAAATACACAAAACTAAGAATTGTAGCAGGTGCCTTCGCAATGCGTATACACTTGGAGCAAATTCTCACGATGACATTAGCTTCGAGATATTATTTTCCATGTATGCGACAAGACATATTGGCATTCCAGTTACTTTGTGCTGCAATGCATTAAACAGGGCGTTCTAAAATAATTTAAAGAATTGTGCATTTTTACTGCAAGTTTGACGGTGCATATTTCTAAACAAGTGCAATCCCAAGAATTCGTTCCGAGTCAATATGCTATTCAAGTTCACTAGCTACAATTTGTAGATTACCATATGGGCCGGGACGTAATTAGTAAACACTTAAGTATTGGAATTTGTCTTTTAGCAAATAACGCATTTGATTGCTCGCGGAAGTAATTTCCGCCTCATGGAGTTCAGCGAGAATATTCAAGGAATACAAATGCGCAGCTAAAGAAGAACAGCAAAAAAAAAGAAGAAGAAAAGAAACCTTGTGTCAGCAGCTGCTGCAAGCTCAAGGATGATGTCACATGCGCGTAACGTAGAAGCTGCGAAATGCCCGCTTTCCTATGATGATGCGCTGTCAACCCGTCCAAAGGTAATGGGGCTCAGTTTCAAGGCGTAGAGACCAAGGCAAGATAAGCCATAGGGCCGGATTGCTGGCGCGTAAAAGAATGGTGAACGTACGCTCCCCACTCCGGTCATCGCACGTGTAATTAACGCATGCCACTTGCAGTTGCCCGACGTGCACTCGAAGCGTAGCGCGTGAGCATTTCCGCACTCCGCCCCTCTCGGAATGCGCTGGTTGTTTCGGAGAATTGAGCCCAGGAACATTGAGCAACATTGAGCAATTGAGCCCATTGAGCAACAGCGGTGCGTGCGCACGTACACGTGTGCCATTCAACTGATTTTGAATCTACACGAGGCAGACTCGAAAAGAAATGTGGCCAAGAAAAAAAAACTCACAACGTTCTCGTGAATGACAACAACGATGAATGAGCAGGCACACATTTCAAAGACTCGTACGTCTTTTTCTGTGTGCGTATGACTATTTTACTATCAACCGTCGACGTGTTAATAGAACCACGAGAGATGAGACCATTTCCGCCTCGGCATTGAAGTCACAGGTCCGTTCACAGAACGGTTGAAAACATCGTGCGACAGGGACGAAAAGCCGATTCCGTTCTCTTGTTCTCTGTCTCGCCGCGACATCTCGGAACAAGTGACAGTTCTGTAATAGGGGTTTTCCAACCTTTCCGACAGCCACTGAAAGCAGGAGCCTTAGTGTGTCCTAACCTGTCGCCGTGTCTATTCTTTGCAGTTCACAAGAGATTCTCGTTTTTCCTCTCTGCGCCATCACTCTATATTAAGCATTGTCGAAGCGAAATGGACATCCAGCGCTGTTTCTGTGTTTCTTTCTCGAAGAGCTGCTAGTGTTATATGTCTAGCTAGATTGCACCTGGTGCTTGCTGAGAGTGCTGAGGGTGTTAGTTTGGAGCAATGAAAGTTTTGCGCTCTGAGAGATTGTAGTGGTGGCAAAAACTACATCTCGGCCGATCTATTAAACTTAGAGCAGCCTTGCTACACTTTTCAAAGGACTCGTAAAGTAGATCTTACATGAACGCACGCTAGTTGAGAATTATTTTGCAGCAACGATTATTTCTGTGCTTCCAGTAGCAGCGGAGTTATCAGCAATCAAAGATCGTCGCTTCATCCTCTCCGCGGGTCTCCAGCTCCTTCGTCAATACTGTGCACTGCAGAGGCTACGACGAAGCCGAGTGGTTCCCGCACGGCGACGTACTCTTAATGAACTCAAAATGTTTATTTAAGATGTTTGCACTGAGCGGGGTAGTTAAAGTAAATGTTGCCGTTGAAAAAAAAATAGTAAGGTGTGGTAAAGTGCAGTATATGCATTGAGAAATCAATAAGATATATGCATTTTGGTTATGCCTGTGAATGATGCTCATTGGTTCAATGAGTACTGTATTGAAGTGTTATTGTGCATGTTGTGAAGTGTTGGGGTGGGGCCTAGAAACGCACCGCGTCGTCTCACACTTGTATCTCGTCCAATGTTGGGTAGACCGCTTGCACCGTGACTGAAATATATTCCATTATCTGCTTGCATGTATCGAAGCCTCGAAAGTAAGTCAAAAGACGTGGGACTGCTTATTTGGCATTGGTCAAAAGTCTTATATTCCAGAAAACACTACAGCTTTACTATCAGAATTAAGCGTAACTTTAGAGAAATCCGTGGGTCACACCGGTTCACAGAAATGTTAAGTTGCTCTTTTTCCGTTTAGAAGAACAGCAGCCTTCATATTCCCGACGGGCAAAGCTGTTCGTGAAGCTGTAGGCTCGAATCTATTCCCGATAGTGCACCAGTACATGAATAAGCTACACGTAGAAGTTTACTATCATCATCATCTCCTTCATCCTCCAATTTATGTGGTCTGCAGGATGAAGGCCTCTCCCAGCTCCAATTACTCCAGTTTTATGCCAGCGGACAGTTTATCATGCCTGCAAATTTCCTGATTCCATCAGGTCACCTATTTACCTGCCGCCCTAGACTACGCGCTTCCCTTCTGGCACCCACTCTGTGACTCTAATCGACCGCCGGTAATTAAATGCGTAAGAATTTATATGCCTACCGAACGAGGAAACCCATCCGTCCGTCTGTCCTGTAAGACGAATCGCTATAAAGAAAATAATGTATAAAGCAAAATAAATTCGAAAGGAAAAAATTATGCTAATCCCACGCACTGTGGGAATCGGTGTAAATAAAGCTTTGTATGCTGTTTGCTCTGATTGGTGATAATTAGCGGTGATGTTGGCGGCGACTGTGTGACTTCTTCGGCGTTTAGTCCTATACGATAGTGGTGAGTTGTCGTTAAACGTTACCTTGCGTGCACCACTGCTGTTTGTCGGCTTAGCCCATTAGAAAACACAGGGAGGCATGTTTACTTAAGGCGTTGTACGTCATTGTTCATAATCTCTGAGAGGGTTGGGCATTATCATCGCTTCACACGTCACGTCGCATCGTGGCACAAGTGGTAAACATTAATTGAATTATGTGGCTGTACGTAATTCAGTTATTTATTACAATTGTGTGTATACATGCGCGGTCTGCATCACCTTTCGCTCCGTAGTGAAGACGCTTCTGTTCCGCGCGACGCTGCTTTTGGGCCTGGTTGTCCTCGACGCTGAGTGGTCGCTTTGGAGCCATTTTGCTGGTGCGCATTTACGTGCTCCTTCGGCACGCTATTGCGACGCGAGCTCCAAGCGCTCTCTTCAACCTATAGACTCCTCGACGCTGAGTGGTCGCTTTGGAGCCATTTTGCTGGTGCGCATTTACGTGCTCCTTCGGCACGCTATTGCGACGCGAGCTCCAAGCGCTCTCTTCAACCTATAGACTCCTCGACGCTGAGTGGTCGCTTTGGAGCCATTTTGCTGGTGCGCATTTACGTGCTCCTTCGGCACGCTATTGCGACGCGAGCTCCAAGCGCTCTCTTCAACCTATAGACGATTGTAATGTTCACACTATTACAGCCAAGCAAGCAACCTCCACAGCCCAGCTGCATATCTTTGTCGCATAGGGAGGCAGGCACATCTGCCATACGCAGATACTGTGAAACGCTGCCGTGGCGGCGCCGACCAGCCGGCTGGCCGGGACGGACGGACGGACGGATGGATGGATGGACGGATGGATGGATGGATGGATGGATGGATGGACGGACGGACGGACGGACGGACGGACGGACGGACGGATGAATGAATGAATGAATGAATGAATGGATGAATGAATGAATGAATGGATGAATGAATGAATGAATGAATGAATGAATGAATGAATGAATGAATGGATGGATGGATGGATGGATGGATGGATGGATGGATGGATGAATAGATGGATATATGGATGGATGCATGCATGCATGCATGCATGCTATGAGCGCTCCATTTAGAACGGGGTGGTGGGTTGCGCCACCAAGCTCTTGTTATTATGTTGCCTATTGGTATACCTATGTTAAAAAGGAAAGAAAAACACGATGAATTACCATAACAAATTTTCTGAAATCCTATTTGTAAACTTTGTTTTTGTACGCCGCCGTTCTTTGGCGTTTCCCTACTTCCACTAATATTCCCATCACCTCTTATTATTCTCCACAGCGGACATGTTTACTTTCTCCCTGTTCTCTCTGAACCCAAGGGCTTCAAGGCAGCCAAATGGGCCTAGATCGACCACTGGGCAAATATATTCACATTCTAACAAGACATGCGCCATCGTTTCATTCTGATCTCGCCTCGAAAAGGCTTCCGTTTAAGTTAACATAACTTATTTCTTTCCTAATCTTTTTTTTCTTTTAAGTAGTTACACATGGCTGGTTGCTCTTCCATTGGTGCCACCCTGAGATTATCTTAGCCTCTCTGACTTTCTGCTAGTCGTTCGTTGTTGCTCTTATGCTCACCATACAGGTCGTATACCTGTTGGTCGTATTTTTCCTGCTCCAACACCTGAACATTCTCCCAGCTCATTTACATTCTTTCATATTCCTCAGTCTTTGCTCACAATCAATTTTACCGTGAGTTTCCTTCACTTCAAAACTTGTCTAGCCCATATCACCCTGCACAGCTTCATTTGTAGTCTTCCTGTGAGCTCCCAATGCGAGGCATGCCACTTACTGGTTGCCATGGAGTCCTGTTAGTAGCCCTCATCTCAAGCAAACAACCGCATTTTCAAATGTAAGTTCTGGAACCATTACACCTTTCCACAAACCCCCGGAGTACCACGTACCTACAGTATTCCCATAGCGCTCTGTTTCATTATGGCCGCATTTCTCTTCCCATTTACTGTTATTATTTTTTCGTTGCTTCCTTATATCTATTGCCTTCGTTTATACATATATCAAGGTATTTATATTTTTTGACCCGAGGTATTTCCTGGCCCTGTATTGACACAGTCTGTTCACTGTTTTCATTCAATATCATAACATCTGATTCATAAACCCTAAATTTCACACATAAATTCTCGCCTTCTTTTCCACAGATATTAGCCACACGTTGCACATCACTTTGCTTGTTAGCTAGCAACACAATGTCGTCCGCATAAAACAAACCTGGAAGGTACTGCTCCATTATTGTACTCACCTGTTAGCTTGAGAGGTTAAACCCGATATTACTTCCTGCTAGTGCTCTTTCTATCCTCACCATGCATGTACATAATAAACAGCAGTGGGAGTTAAGGACACCCCTGCCTCAGTCCCTTGTTTTTATCAACTTTCTCCTTGCTCCTCATCCTTTCCCATTCAACCCAAATGGTATTATCTAGGTAAATCTTTCTCAAAAGCTGTATACAATCGTCGCCTAAGATTTCGACTTCCGGTATATCCCGCAATATGTTGTGGTCTACGTTGTCATACGGCCAGTAATGTCTAAAAAGTCCACATATAACGGTCTCCTTTTTACTCCGGATATTTCAATACACTGAGCAAGAACAAATAAATTATCAACCAGACACCTATCTATTCTGAAGCCATTCTGAAGTTATTCCAATATATCCTTATTCCCTGTCCATGCTTGCAGCTTTAATTTAATTGGCTGCATTGCTAACCTGCATATTACCGATGTAATGGTCAACAGTCTATATGAGTGAATTCTGTCTTTATGCCCTTACAACCACAAATTAAACTCATTCTACTTTGTCGCCAACCGCCTGGTATTCGTCTATCTTTTAAAGTTTTTTCTACTGTTTTCAACAGAGGTTCCTCACTGTTTGGTCGTAGTTCATTACTCAACCTAATGGGATGCGTGTAGGCGAGTGCCACCTGGTAACGTTGCAAAAAACCCAGCAGCGTGCGCGGCAAGACAGCCACAGCTGGAGCAGCGTCGTGAAAGCCGGGAGAAGAGGCAATAAAAACTCCGTTTTAAGAACGTTGGTAGTATTGAGTTTCGAACCTACGACCTTACGCTCAGAAGCGAGTATCTTACTCACTGAGATAAACACACACGCTTGTAGAAGGTGAATATTCTAAACCGTATGAATGTGTTATAGCAGCGGTACAACACAAATATCAAGGAACATTATTTCCATGAAGGCTTTGTTGAAATATTTAGTGATGGTGGAATAAAGACCACCTCTAGGACTTCTTCGGAGCCCACTTGGAGCATTGCAGACTTCAGAAGCTTAGTGATTTACCCATCAACAACGGGTGCTATTAAAACGTTTTTCGATTAATTACTTCGACTACTATACAAACACTTGCAGTTGCCATTGTGTGAGCGTACAGCATTTGAAGTAGACGAGAAAAGAAAAGGCCGCAGGAACACTCAATGATTCTTCAGGATGAGGCAGAAAACTTCTACGCAAATGTTAGCGCACATAAAGAAAGGAAGTTGCCTTTTCGCTGGTGTTTTCAGCGCAATAAAATTCAAAATTTCAGTTGTTCCAGCAACGACGTGACCGTGCTCAGAACGGTTTCAAAAAGATTTCATCTCAACTAGTGGAGAAAAACTTCTCCAAGGACCGTCCAGAATAGTTTGCAAGGGTCGGACAAAATCCTTCTGTGCACAGACTCTGGCTTCTTGAAAGTGCAAGCAGCAATCTCATTGTAGCTCGTGGCTCGACATAAATTTCCTTCAACGCCCTACACCTTCGTACCAAGACAGCGAAAACTCAGAAACCGGTCAGCAAATCTTGTTACGCGGTATGTCATATACGTGCAGAGTACTTATGATATGAAGTTGCGAAACTTCCGCGTCTAACGCCCTCTAAAATGTACACTGCACGGAACAAGCTACAGTGCGCAGGGTATCATTTGCCGAAGTGAGTTGATGTCTTCTCAAGCAGAACGGGGTGTCTTACACGGAATGCATGCATGACTTACTTTATTCCAGGCGTAAAGAGCTTTTCTTAAACAGGGGCTATATTGAGAAATACGACGTGTCCAGAAGACACACCGCTACGCATACATGTATAATGTGATTTGGATGAGCTGATGCCAGGGATAGCATATGTGCGCGGCACAACATTCTGCGCAGCCACCCTGTCTTGAGTGCATTGCAAAGAAAAGGGCTCTCTGCTTCAAAACGATATGCACTCGCCTTGGGCCCCTAGCAACGGTTGTGTCGTAATCAAAACTAGACATGCGTTCCTGTTGAATATATCGAGTTTATTCTTGCGTTGTACATACATTCTTTTCCGTACTCAAAACGTCGTGCATAGAATAACATTTCCGCAGAAAGGTTTGGAACAATCAGTAAGGCTGCTTTGGAAAAAACAATCGTTTTTCTTAGTGGAGTGCAGGAATCATTTTTAAACAAGCATTTCCTTTTCTTTTTCTTGCTTTCGAAGTAAACACTTTATGGGAACTGCTGCGTACATTTTTGTAGTTATTCAAGATTAGGAAAACTTTTGTAGTTATTCAACCAGGCTTTACGGCACTGCAGGCTTTGCCGTAATGTGTAAGCTTTGAGAATAGACTGACGAAACATAAGAGCTAAGCCGAGCTCCTTGTCGTCGTAGATTATAAACTTTAATCAAAAATATTCGTGGCCAAGTGCGCGGTGAAAGCCGCCGTACATTTTCCAGTTGAAGTGCAATTTGTAATCGGATTGCCTTTGTTTATACATCTAGTTCTAATATATTGACTTAGTTCTTTATTTTTTTTGCTGCATAGCACTGACAAATGGACTAGCCAAATCAAGTGCTACGTCAATTTCCCCATAGCAACCTATATATAACGGCACATCACAGTAATCGCGTTTGAGCACCGCCTGTCTCTGTTATAGCTCCTCCCCAAGATGACCAAGTTTGCTTATACGCGTATAAGCAGCAGGCTGCTGCGTTAAAGCCACTGTGCGCTTGACGTGGCCGAAAGGATTGAGCTTCGAGCAAATTAAAAGTACACACGTAAACGTTTCCCCGAATCAGAACAGTCATCACTTTTCTCCAGTTATCCGATATATTACTTTAGACAAATTTGTTCCGGTTTAGTGACGCACCAGACTAATTGGTAAAACTTGTTGCGCTTGTTTCAGGGATATTATATTAGTAATTATGTGCTTGATATTTGATGATAATACAGTATAAGCAAGCAGTTCAGCCGCATTAAAATTACAAGCCACTTGGCAAGAGCACGCGACAATTTTTTTTCAAAGAAGAATGCAGTCAAGCACGTTCCCAACCAATCTGTCTCTACTGCATTATCTAGCGAACTTTTTCTCTAGATTCCACGGTGAAAAATATCTAGAGTGTGTGGGAGACTGCGCCTGGCTGTACGTAGCCTCACAGATACGGCATGCAGACAAAGAATGAACTTTACAACACGACTCGTAATGAATGGTCATTTTTATGTGTTCCGGTAGAAGTCAGACCTGGTTACTGCCACATTCCTGTTGTAACACTCGACTGGTCGCTGGCGCCCTCACTGGGTGGTTCACAATCGACTGGTCGAAATCGAATACTCGGAAATCATTCGTCTCGTTCGTTCACAGTGCCGTTTCAGTTCAGAGCGCTCAAAAGCGTTCGCATCTTCGAGGCGGGAGCGCGACCGCGATCCGACATAATTCCGATCACGTGACAGCTCCGACTACTCAGGCTTGTTTCTTCTGGCTACAATGTTGGGAGGCTTCTGCCGTTGAGAATTACGCGCTGTGTTTGTTGGCGCAAGGGTCAGATGTGGCCAAAGAGCGGCTGCACTTGGTGACGAGTTGCCAATGAATAGTGATTGAAAAGGAATAACGAATTGGTGAATGGTAGATAAAAGATGGGTAAAGACAAATCCTAAAGGCTGTAAGAAATTAGTCGCTGTAAAGTGCATAAATTATATAATTATTAAGAAAATGACAGCGATTAGAGATGTGTGCTATCGTCACAAAAGTTTCATTATGAAGGAATTATGTTGTAAAAATTCGGCAGAGACACTTGAGACTGCTTACGTGCGGGAATTCGAAAGCATTGTAGTCCGTTTTCTGGTCTCTGTGCAGCGCCTACGAAGCGGTACCTCGGGATCTCTCAGCTGCGCCGTCATGTGATCAATGACGCAGACACTAGGCACATCTCCAGTCAGCCATAATCGTGGAGCCGCCGTGGCGTCGAAGAAGCGTGCTCATTGGAATCGTATGGAGAAGCCTTTGATATGGAGATTGTGCACCGAGCGTAAGGAGCTTAGACATAAGGCATCAGTAGGGAACCCGTGCTCTAACCTTTGAAAGGCGGATTTTGAATCTGTAAGAATGACAACAGGCTGAGGCGTACAAAACCGTAGCTTCTTTAGAGCTGCCTTAGTGGCAACGCTTTCGGCCGCTGTGGAGGACACGACTGCAGTGAAGCGAACCGACCAATCATACTTCAAAGAGGGAATGTGAAATGCAGCTGCACTAGATCCTCTTACCTTTTCCACAGAGCCATCAGTAAAAACGGGTGTCCTCGCACATAGGTATCATAGGCAACGAGATGGCGGACAGCCTCGCCCATAGAGCGCTGTCTGAGAATCCATGGAGAAAAGTGCCTCAAGAGGACAAGAGACTCTTCAGAGAAGCGGTGTCGTGCCACTTCAGTTCTTTGTGGAGCTCGCCTCACGAGCCATGTGTGACCAAGGGTCTCAAAAGAAACCGAGCCACTTTACTGCTCCGCATTCGCACGGGCTCTGCTCGTACCCCTACGTGGATGTATAAGACTGGCCTGGCGTTGTCTCCATTATGTTCAACGTGTGGTGTATGCGGTGACATAGAACATTTCCTTATGTGCTGTACTCTGTATAACGCGGAAAGGAGTGTGTTATTCGGGTCCCTCAAGAAGAGAGGAATTCCCCACAGTTCTCTTCAGGACATTGTTTTCCCGCGCCGGAACCAGTTAGATGGGAAGGAGGTTTCTCGCCTTCTTTTAATTTACGTGCAGGACATGGATTTGGCCTCCACATGGTGACCTTAGGAGTGACTATGTGTAGTTGTGAGGTCTGTGTCTGATTTATGTGATTTATGTATTTTAAGTGTCGCTACGCTGGAGCAATTGCCGGCAGCAACTGCAAGGCTAATCCCACCAGTAGCCTACAACGACTCAACTCAACAAAGCGTGCTAATCTCGCGCTCCGAATTTTCTTTTCAAGGCAAGTAATTTACTTTGAAGAAACTTCCCTGAGACATTTGACCTCAATCCTAGCATTTTTTGACATGTTTTTACTCTTTGCAACGACGGCAATTTTGGTACCATCGCCAGGTCACGCCGCCTACGACGCCACCGGAATTTCGCCTAACGGGGCCTGTAATGCTTGAGCATTAGAACAAATCGATGAAAGTAGCACAAGGGCTTCAATAAGGCCTTTAAACAAAAGGTCCGGGAGGCAAGTGCTCCACAATAACGCCATCGCAGCAGTAGCGTATAGCCAAAAAAGTGTGCTACGAATCCCTTGCTCTGATAATTTGCAGTTTACCCACATCACGTAAAGATCAGAAAATACCTTACTGCCATAGAACGGTTCTATGTCTAGAAACACTATCGGGTGAAAAATGGAACGTGCTGTCTGCAAGACGGGGCGAAATACTTTTTCTCTGACCTTCCAGTTCCCAACACTCTAAGAAGATGTGAAGGACAATCAGCGTCACATCTTTCAAAGACTATACAGATGCATTATCGATGAATGAGTAGCTAGGAGTGGCTGTCGTACACTAGCCTAAGACGACAGAGCATAACCTTAGTTCGTCTAACTCTCGGTAAATGCGGCCACATTCCTAAGTTTGGCTTAATAACGCAGGATTTAGTAAGGATTTCACTGTCTTTCGTGTGTTGCCAATAACTCCTAAGTTCCTTCCGTAGTAAAAGTTTCAAATCTGTGACAGGAACCGCTATGCTAGATCTGCTCGATTTTGGTTTTATAGACGTAGTAATATGGTTGGCAAGTGTACTACCCTCGATGTGTCTCTGTCCAGACACCCAGCATAGGTTTAGGTGCTCGTTAGACATATATGTTGTGTAAAGGACAAAAGAGCCCATTGAGCGTAGGATTCTTGTGTTTATAGAATGTGATTAGGGATCTTAAGGCGCTCAAAGAGTCTGCAACTATACCGGGTTCTGTGGCTTTGTGTTCCTAATATACTGGACAGCTGACATTAATTACCTACGCTGCTGCAGTCAAAATGCTTGATTCCGGCTGCAGCACATTGAACACCGAGAACGATAAACTCGCGGCTACATAGAACATGCCAATGTGAAATCCTTATCCGCCAATGTGAACTTCTGGACACGAACATCTTGACTGAAGTTCGAGGAAATACATTCTTATATGCGCTTCTGGAGTGTATCTTGTAACGTTTACAATGTGTCACGTTGTATGACCTGCATGTTTGTATTTGTATTCGCTGCGGACCTGCTGCGCTCGCGCAACCGCGAAGCAGCTGCGCCGTAAGCGCCGGTAGCTCTGCTTTTGGCTTCTATGTGCCACGCCGTGTGCCGCCACAATCGCACCAGGAGTAAGGCGCCACATGTAAGCACTGGTGCATCCCATTCATTACTCGTGATGTTCAAAGAAATGTGGTGCGCTACTTTCGCACTCACTCGCATTCATGTGAACGCGGCTAATGCATATTAAGTACTTCTATCAGCTTTCCCTTCTTGCCTGTCGGCGTGTTCTTCTTCCCTGCGATTTATTTCACTTGAAATTAATTGCATTCTCTACAAATGGAGACTCTCGTAAAAGTCCCGACGCTTTGTTTTCGTTTTTACGCGCTTGCCGCATTCCTGATTCCACCGCGGGGAGCTCAGCTTATTAGCAAATTCATTCGTTTGCGGGATGGATTTTATAGGAGCTTCAATAACGAAAGGGGTGAAGTACGCCACTGCATCATCAATGCTGAAAGCTACGATGTCATTTCACTTCAGAAGTGCACATTCTCGCAAGTACGTTCATGCGGCTAGAAAATGTTCTTTACGCCTGGGTGTCTCACCTTGCACATTACGCAGATTACATATTCGCCTCAGCTGCAAACGCGTCTACGAGAACACTTACGCGTTCAGCTGGTCGGCACCTCCTCGTGCCTTTCGGTCATGGAACGCTCTTCCTGATTTCATCGTCTCCGAAACAAACCATGATAAATTCCGCCAGCTCATTCGTGCATATTCCACCGCGTTACATCAACAAAATGCATGTTGTATTTTTTTGTTTCAGTTATATGCGTTCAGCTTGCGCTCTTGTTTATTAATTCATTATTTTTTAAATATTCTTGCATTCTTCATTTTATTAAGTTGGAGTGGCTATTTCTGTACATTGTTACTTTGTTTACTGAAAGAACTGTATCTTTGGTCCTTTCTCTAATATGTAGATTACCGTGTCCTATTATGTTTATGCAGTGCTCTAACGCTTGCATAAAATGTTGAGTAGACATTTTTATATTGTCTAATATTGATGTATGTCTATTATGCTTTGTTATATACCCTTTATATGTACTGTTTTAGTCCTTCTGTAAAGCTCCCTTACCCAATGTCTCATACGAGGCCTGTAATAAATAAACAAATTATTAATTAATTGAAAGTTAATTTGATCGCTTCGGCATCAATTTTTGTAAAAGAAAACTGAGGGGCAATTCTACTCCGGGAACGTGGATGACCAGCCAAGCTGTGCCACATCACTCAGGACTAGACAAGAGTGCATGTATTTATTTTCATCCCTTGGTTATGGTAGTAACGATAGCTTTGTGATTATTGTGATGTACAGAATTGGTTCGGTTCAAACCTTAGGCAAATTGTTGGCCAAAATTAAATCTATACACGCCCGTTGGCTAGTAGTCAAGTTACTTGGACTGGTGTGGCACTTGAAACTCTTCTAGCACAAACTGAGTGAACCATTTCCGGTTTGGCATTAAAAGGTCTACATTGAAACCACAGGAGTATTGTCATTACGGCTAACCCATGCGTAGTCCGTGCTCGTGAACTTCTCGATATCAAACTTTGGTGTGTCTAGAGAGGTACACACAGTTGACATCACAATTCCGTCTTTCCTCGTATGGGACAGACATCCCCACAGTCGGTGGCATTGTTCTCTAGCTAGCGAAGGGTGTATGATTGTACATACATTTTTGTCCTTTGCCTATAACGCAACACCTACTTGAAATGCACGTGCTTAAGAGACCGTTTATAGCGTCCCTGTTCATCCTCCGACAAGCACTCAGTACTCACTGCCTCCTATTTTTTCTTGTTTCTAATACCCTTTCCCCAAACCCCAGTGTAGGGTAGCAAACCGGGTGCTCGTCTGGTTGACCTCCCTGCCCCTCCTGTCCTTGCTCTTTCTCTCTCTCTCCTGCTCGTCAGTCTATGTGCTGTTCACAAACATTTCTATTATAGCCATTGACTTGAAACAATGCGTCTTGATTTATTTATTTCATTTACTATTATTTAGTAATATTACTATTAGGGGCGGAGCGCTTGAAGCCTGCTTCATCTCCTCGGCGGATCGGCCCGGTATTGCACTATCTCCGGAATGGACCCACGCTCACCTATTTTATTGTTGACGCACGGGCACAAAAATAATGCATGGCGCCCTAGCCATATGCAGATTTGCCGTAGCTATTTTCATGCAAGGAATTTCTTCGTTTATGAATTATGAATCTTTTTTCGAGGCCCCGCCACTCAACCCGCTTTTTCATTTTTAGAACGGTCAAATGAGCTGCATTGCTCCTTCGGCGTCGACGACGCCGAGGAGCATTGGGTGGTCTCTATTTCCTCGAGAGAGGCTCTGCGCGCCCACCTGCGCCGGCTATGTGACCTTGCTACAGGCCTCGCCACGTGTGGAGAGGCTTTTCAAACCGACAGCCCAGGGGTTGAGGTCTAGGTACTATAGTTGGGGGGGCCCTGTTTCGAAGGGGACGGAGTAAATTTACCCACTGACGTTACGGGGACAGGTGACACAAGTATTGGTTCACTCTGCTTGGCCCAAGGGAATTCCTGAGCCGGCTGCGGTGCTACCCCTTTACGCGCCGCATCAGCGTATTTTGTGCCTTGCAGTAATTGCAGACGTTTCCCGTGATTCCCTTTTGATTTTGATAACTTTTGATTCATCCAATTTAAAGTTTTCTTTAAACTTCAGTGTTATTACCGCCTTTTCTTTTTTTCTAAGACGGGCACGAGCTCGAATACGTGGCATGCCCGCCCTCACAGTTCACACAATGGAGTACATTTTCGCAAATTTCGGAAGAACGGTCATTCGACCCGCACGTGGGGCAAGTGAGCTCGCCTCGGCATGCTTTTGAATCGTGACCATACCTCTAATAATGTATGCGCTTACTCTGATCTTTGTGTAGCCTGTTACGAGCGTTTCAGGGAGAATGCTGGCGCAGAATGTTAACACTATGTCCTTGGTCGGTGTTTCCTTGTCCTCTCGTTTAATCCTAATTCTCCAAACATTGAGGACAATCTGGTGCTTCCAGCCTTCTAGCAGTTCGTCATCGCTCAACTCAACCAAGTCCTCTTCTGATAGCATTCCTCTAACGGTGTTCATCGAACGGTGTGCAGTCGTAGTGTTGTGGACACCCCCAAATGTTTTGAGGCTGGATAGGTTCCCATAGTAAATGATGTCTCGTGCCTCAATAATTAGATCACCGCTTGTCATTTTCGTATCTTATAGCCTGGCCCTAGTGCTTCTGCTTGCATATCGCAACTAGGGAGAGGGCAGCTTTCTTGCTGGTTTTTCTGGCATGTCGCTGGGCGTATAACGTTGAGGCACGGAAGCATTTCCTTGCTGTCTAGAAAAACTTTAGGGTTGATTCAGTGTGTCAGCTCTTCAGGGATCGATCAAGTGTCAAGGGAGGGAAATCTGTAGCTGTGTAATTTGGTCCGTCTGCTGCAGCCGTGGTAGCCACCCACCACCGAGCCCAGCAAGGGGACGGTACCAGACTTTTGAAAAATAAGTTGACAAGCGCCAACTCTACACCGCCGCTATAACACAATGTGTTACAGCCCGAGATTGGATAGGACACACAAGGTTAACCCAGGTCACCAGAAAATACGAATGCAGTCATGAAAAAGAGGAGGTGAAAAAAGGAGGTGTGGTACCTCCACTGAGGGGCCTTAAAGGTCCAATCACCCAGCATCAGCTCTACCCCCAGGATCCCGTTTTTTCCGGACACGGCTAAGCCACGCACGGCTACACGCGGGATGGTCCAATACCGATGCGAGCGGGTGCACGGTGGAAGGCGTCCGCATTGGTATGAACCAGGATATAGTTTGGCCTGAATCAGTGCAATGTACCATAAAAATAGCATGCAAGGAACCTGAGCTGGCACGCCGAAATATAATGTTTTCCCCGTATATTTCGTTCTTAGCATTTCTTGCGATGACCTTTATTCATAAATGGTAAGCTAAGCAAGCTTATATCGTAATTTTTATTAAAGACTACCTGTATGCTTTCTTATGCCATTACTAGGATATAGAACTACTACTGCCCCCCCCCCCCTTCCCTAAAAAAATACGCAACAAGTGTTCCAGTATTTCTTGCAAGAATTCACAAAAGACAGGAAAGTGGGGTTACTGTCTGCAGGACAGCAGCAAAGCGAGATAAACTTTACAAAGCCTACCCTAAACAGCGTGGTCGATATTTCGCTCCCTAAATCAGGTAACTTTGTATTCTGTGACGTTTGTACGAATGGCACAGATATCCACGCTCCAAACACCCAGTTCACCACACGTTCTCCAGGCACGGTATCTCGCGCTCAACAAGGTCATGCCATTCTAGCAATCTACATTTTGGGCATACTCCGCGGGTTCCTTCGAATGCATTCGAAGCGCGGACTCCGGCTTCGTCGTAATGGACCTCAGTACGGTGTTAGTGGCGTAAAAAGGTTCTGGCTTGTAGTTTCCGAGCATACAGAGCGGTCTCTTTTTCTTTCCCCTCTCGCGACCCGTATATACTGTCGATAAGCGCAGGATTCCGGCGCTTCGTTTTCTGGTCGTGATACCCGTTACCGCTTTATTTGCTTCCTCCGACCTTCGCGGCAGTTAGGACGTGCAAGGAATGCAGGCGGCCGCCAAACAGGGCACAATCCTCTCGGAAGCGCGCCCAACAGCCTCGAGATTCTGACCGTACTTGCCACCCTGAAGCCCCGTGGATTTCTATTTCTCTCTCTTCGGTGATAGCGATCCACGCCTTTATATTTTGGAAAGCTTTACTTTCCACAGCCGTATATGTCTGGCACAAATAAGAAAAACAAAGGAATCTCCGCAACAGCGGCGGCTGGCGAAGATAAGCTTTATGGGGAGCCGAAATGGGAGGAGGATGACCACACGGAACGGAAACGGGGGGACAATTGAAAGACGCTTACCATTCCGCGAGTTCTTTTACATCTTCTTTTTATCTTCCATACTGTTTATAGGAAACCTGTCACAGTAGCGCCTCTCAGTTTCCATAGCAACCGAACATGGTCTCAAGACACAGAAAAAGAACACAGCTGGGGTGTAGGGAGAGGAGGACTGCGAGAAAAGAACAAGAGGCAACGACGCGTTTCAAGATATATCAGGCTGACGCACTGACGTCTACGTTAGTCGAAAGCAACGAGGCGTAACTTACAGCGCAAACGTGTGCTAGTGTAGGCACGAAATCTGGTGGAAAGCTCTCGTCACGTTGCGCAATCTATTTATTGTAAAGCAGGGGAACACTACTGTCAATATGAGGCCGGAAAGGAGGGAGAACATTCGGGGGGAGAGATAAATATTGCCCAGTAATGTTATCTGTTCTATGAAAAGCGGGCTCCCGGAAAAAGCTGCTTTCACACTGACTGTTGTGCAAGTGCAGTGAGTGAAATTATTAAAGAAACAACGAAAATCCCGAGACCAAAACGAAAAAAATATGACGAAAGTGGTTTGGGAACCCGAACGTGCATGGAGTCACTAAAAGGGCATAAGCTAGTTTTTACAGCGGCTTATTTTAACGCTTTTTTGACATTACCGTGTTGCTATGGTACCTTACGCATAGCTCAAAGGCAAGCGAGGAACTAGCTTCCGCTTCCGCTTTTGGCGTTGGCACCGAGGTTATGCTTCGGTAGACTTTTATATTTTTTTTCGAAAGTGCCTTTAAATAATTAATGCGTGTAGATGTACCGTGGTTACCTTTTCTATAATCTCATACGTCCGCATTAGCTTAATCCCGCATTCGTGGTGTTTTACGTGCCAAAACCACTTTCTGATTATGAGGCGCAATCCCGCATTCGTGTTGTCCTTGTTTTTGTTTTTTGTTTTTCTTTGTGGAAAGGTGATAAGCTTTGTGGCCAAGAGAACCGTGAATAGCTTGCCAGTTGCCACATAAAGTAATCGAGCACGCGACAAAATCACACAATGGCAATATCCCTCTCTATCATAAGTGCTCACTCCTGTGGGCGCACATTGAATTATTCCAGTGTAGTGCATTAATGCGCTGCTGTACTTTTGTTGCTGCATGCTACTTATTTTCTAGTGTTAAACGTTAATTGACTTACAGCTGTAGAACTCGGGGGCTGCTCCAACAAAAAAATGTCTTCCTATTGTCCTAATACTCTTCCGGTATATCCTTAATTATATATATATATATATATATATTAAGCAAATATAAATATAAATATGTATCGACAGCAGAAGCGTTCGCGTCTGCTTTAAAGGCGTGAAGAACAATGTTTCTAGACTTGTACTTTACCACTGCCGAAACCGCTATCACATATTACGCGAGCAAAATACTGTAAAAACTTAAACTGCACTTATCCGAAGTCCTAATCAAATAATTGTTAGTAAATGTATAAAAGTTTAAGGCACACTACGCTACAGTGTGTCCATACTTGTCCATGGGCGTCAGCCGAAAGCGTCAATACTGGGCGAAGACTACGTTGTCCAATTGTTATCTTTCTTATAACCTCCTGCTTCCTTTTGATTTTTAGTAGAGCAAGGAAAAATTAAGTAACTGGGGCATGTTATAGCCCAATCTAATGCACATTAACCTATTTTGTAACTGGACAGTACCGTGAATGCAAACAATGTTCGGGCTACAGAAGTTCACACAGCGTCGAGATTGATTTCTGCACGCGTACTCTACCTTTGAAGAAACGAATTTTCGCAACTGTAGTCTACCTCTTCCAGGGCGCGCTAGTTTTTAGCGAGGCTGGTCTACGACCGAGCTTCAAGTTTGCTTCAAACACGGGCGAGCTGACGCAATCCCGCACGTTATGGGAAGTGTGGAGGCAAGCCTGGGAAACAAAGAAACGCAGATGTCGCAGCATCAAAGCGAGATAGCGAAGTGCGCCCGGTGTCAAAATTTGGAGGAGATTGAAAAAAAAAATCTACCGCCTTAAGTGCGTCGCGAACTGTTTGTTGGTGTAGCGCTCCAGCAAAGGGGAATTCAATCGCCACCACACCCGCGACAACGTTGTCGTTGAAAACGGAGGCCACACCTCGGAGCAGGCTCGGGAGGCGGGACGGCAGCGGGCACATCTCGGCGAAAATTGCGTCGTGTACGGCTTTGAGAACAGTGTGGAAGCAAAAGGCAATATCGCCGCAGCTGTAGAGCATCTTTCGGCGACGGAAAAACAATAGAATATCAACAGATGTGATCATGTCGCGATGCTTCTTTCTTGAGAGCAGCTTTTCTTTTTTTTTAATATTAGGCTATTTGTTCATTTTTTGCCGTAGCACTGAGAGAAACAGATTGGTTTGGCTACTCATATCGATTTGTATAACCCACAAGGACAGCGCACCCGGAAAAAATATGGCGTTGATATGAGCCAGGTAAAACTTCAAAGGTGAGGTTTTACAGCAGGGTGCTGTGCAATTTATGTGCAGATGGTATGCCGTGTACAGTTCGTTTCTTTTTTTTTCTCCAGCCCGAAGTTCTTCTCGGGACGCTTTGAGGACGTTCCGATGCTGCAACTTGAGAAGATGTGATTAACACAAAAACTTGATGAATGATAAAAGTACTTGCAATACAGGTTTCTAATAGGTGCACTGCAGATTGTTGGCACGATAACATCAAACGCACTAGTAATGGCTAGAAATGGATTGGGAGAGCAAATGGAAACATTTGGCAAATATATAAATCTAATGTAGCCGCAACCACGCATCCACAAAAATGTATGCTTGGAAATTCCTTAACTCCGACCAACCGTTTCTCATTTGAATGAAATGTCTGTGAGTATCTCAATTTTTTTGTCTTTCTTGCTCAAAATATGGTACTTTCATTCTGAAACAATCTATTCGGGTCATTTTAGCTGCTTGCCATGAAAGCTCCTTATACGCTGCCGTGTCAGCGGTTTTTCCTTGTGGTTCTTGTAATTGACGGGAGTCGCTGCTCTGCTTGTCGAAAAGCTAGCGGGTTGCCATCTAACTACAAGAACATCAGCAAGAACCCTCTCCACGATGGCGCAAATACCGCTGTGGAGTTCTACTTTGTCCGTAAACATATTACTTTTTACGTGATACCGAATCAGAGACGTGTGCAGCAGCAACAACGCTGGTAGCGACATTTTTTGAGACGCATCCTCTATACAGAGAGCACATAAAGCTGCAATGACCTTTTGTATTCTACTTACCTGCTGGCGTAAAGCGTTCTTTAGCGACATATCCATTAATGTGCAATTCTTACGATTTTTCTTCTATAAGAAAACGCGTGCAGCCCAAAAACGTTTGATACGTGTTGTAGTGGCACAAGGTGGCGCAGAATACCGTCGCTATTTACACTACTGCCACTTACACCACCGATTACCTGATGATTCGTAAAAGTAAGAAATTTAGGGGGAGCTAATGAAAAGAAAAATATATCTAATTGAAATGGAAAAAAGGTTGCGATCACGCAATCACAGTGAATACGTTAAAACGCGACGCAGGCGGCACCACTAAAAGCTAAAACATTTAAGCTTGAAGTATTGCTGACTCACCCCTTATGGTCATGCAGTATAAAATTCAGCACCTGGGGAAATTGAGGTGGCTTTGTGGACGCAGTATCAGCTTGCGAAGCAGAGTGTATAGTTTCGCGCAATGATGTCGCAGTATCAGCTTGAGAAGCAGAGCTCAGCCAACGTGTATAGTTTCGCGCAATGATGTTGCGATAGCAGTATCTTGTATTTAAGACACACGATACGTTCTTTCATGTATAGGAAGTACAGATATTGATACACATTTTGCGAGACGTATCATGATACAGATACAAAACACCCAAAGAGAATCGAAGATAGCTTCTAAGATACGTGTATCTTCGATACTGCGCAGCACTGCTCGAGGGCTCTTATTTTATGGGTAAACATAAATCGTTTTCTCGGCAAACACTCTGCCAAATTTGATAAGTTCTTTGTTAAAAATTGTGAATACTGAGAAAGAAACGATAATATCAAGTTTACATCTTTGAAATGAAAAATGGCGTCACAGTTGCGTTAATTGCAACTAATAGTACACGCAACGCGGACGACACTGATGTATTATATGCTGTTCCTAAAAACACCAGTAATATGTGAATACGACCTTTTTCAAAACCTTTGTGGATATTGTAACAAATTCACGCACAATATATATATATATATATATATATATATATATATATATATATATATATATATATATATATATATACCAAATTCGTCTGCTTTGGACGTTGTAACGGATGCAGTTTGCATAACTGAGGCATCTCTTCTTGGTGCAGAGTTATGGATTTGTAAACTTCGTGCTTCTTTTTTTGAAGCAATTCAGGTACAACATTGAAATTCTCTTTGCGAGAGCCACTAGACTTCCAATTTATATCTCAATTGTTACCTCAGAAAATTATTTCTGCGCTTTACGAGTATTTTAATACATAGCATCGGAGTTGGGCCCGAGGTATAGCTTACGCTTAAGGTTCAGGTTCTAAACACCTTATGAGAGAAGCACTACTAGTCTGCATATACGGGAACACATAGAGTTTGCGTCTTACGGCCCTTATTTTTAATCTGGCGATGCAAAACTACAGAGCATATATTGCAAATGTTATCGAAAGTTGACCTATAACTGAACCGTCGATGCTATGAAACTGCTGATTAGGCTGTATATATGATACTAAAGTCAGAGTAAATCTCCCACAGCTAAGTCTTCGAAGTACCAACGAAGTACTTTACACTCATGCAACATAAGCCCCAACTGAACGCGTGTGCTCAATCGCTGGATAGAGAATTTCCGAAAGCAGGAGCAGAGTAAAGGGAGGGAAGGTTGAACTCGTGCTTCTCAACCAGAATGACCTTGCTTACATACAATTAAGTTACGCGTGTAACTGTTCAATCAGAGAAGAAATAAAGGCGCTATAAATGCGCATAGCTGCACTGCGAGAAATTCTCATTGGCTTTTGAGATTTTAAGGTATCAGGAACGTAGTTAGTTTGCTGTAACAACTATTAGTTACGAATATCTGGGAGCCAGATTTAGGATTTAAACAGCTGAGACTGCTCCCAAATTCCGATCCCAAAATTTGTGAAATGAATGTTATCGCTAGCAAGTTATCGGTGAATCGTAGGCAATATGCCAGCCAACAACTGCACACTGATAGCAATCAAAAATAAATGTCAGTAAGCTATTCCAATACTACCAATGACATTCGAGAGAGTCTTTTTACGCTATAAATACTTAAAAATATAACTATCTATGCTATAGCAATAGTCCATTTTGTGATAGTTCTACATCACGAAAGTTAGAGCCGCACGTAGCAGAAGCTGACAAATTTAGCCTCTCCAATAAAATCGCAATGCGAAGACAGAGACATGAAAAATAAAATAAAAGCACGTTCGAGATTGAAAATATTGGCAGGGTTCTGGTTATATGCAGCTCGGGCAAGGTGACACATTCTCGCTCAAGAAGAAATACGGCCTTGTCCTGTCACTGCCATTTAATGAAATGCGTTGGCATATATCTTGGCACGGGAGGCTAAAGTTCAAAGGCGAACGTCACAAATCACAATTTACCTGTGGCAATATTTCACAATACGAAAGAAGAAAACGACGAAGGTACTATATTTCCTTTGTATTGCGTAGACGCCACGATTTATGGAACAAACAGTGGAAGGACGAAGCCAGTAGGATAGTGCGTACTTCGCTGCTTAAGATGTTTTTTAGTCAACAGGGATCTAGAATTTCAAGAAAAGGAACAAAATATACCATAAATACCCAATAATAAAAGTTCAGAAAAGGTATATCTTTCTTTCTTGGTTGACGTGATAATTATATGTTATCGAAGTTTTCAGCATATTTCTTATGCGGATCTGCACAAGGGAGTGGGCGTTGGATAAAAGAGAATGTTATCTTCCACCCTGAAGCAGTACAAACCTACGAAGTGAATCAATGAACACAGCGTTTATTGTTGACTCTACAGTTGACTCTAATGCTTAAGTAAGGGATAGAAACGAATCAGACCGGTTATACCTCAATGTGTTCACTTTGCGGCTTGTACTACCATGCGGGGAATAAAATTTTTCCTTTCAATTATGAATTTTCGTTTCAGCGGATCTCGCGCCTTCTCTGGTTATAATACCAAGCTAAAAATACTGAGGGAAAGTGTAATATTTCTTGCATAGTCCTAAGTGTTGTATTGTAAAGTATTGTAAAGTAGTAGTAAGTAAGTATGTATAATATTGTAAAGTAAGAAAGCTTGAAACTATATTAAGAATGTCAAGTGCAAAGTAAACGTAATAAACACTACATGAGAACAAACGACGCTCGAGCTTGTAGCGCGAACAAAGTGATACAAATTGTGCTCACACGTGTCACTCGCGAAAGTATGAGAAACTCCGAAGCATCGAACCAAATATCTAAAGAAAATTTGGGCACCGGAATATACGTTCCTTATAAAGGAACACGTTCTTGCTAGGCACGTCGGGAGCTACAGGAATGTTGTCAATAGCCCTGTGGCTGAATTGTCCCGGCATTTATTTTTCTCGCTTTGCTTGCACTTGAAGATTGTCGCCTTTGATGTTTCATATTTTCGCGTGTCAAGAATCAAAACCAAATAAAAAAAATGGGTCCGACATTTCTTTTCTCACCTTTTGCGAGCTATATTAAAAAAAAGTACACGCGCAAAAATAAAAGAACAAAAGAACTGTACAGCGTAAGCACACAAGGCAAAAAGCTGCTAAGCGAATTGCATTCTTTTGTGACCAGCCGATGCCGCATCGATTTGCCTTCTTTTGGCGGTGATCGATCGGTTGTCATCTCTTCGCGCGGACCGATTAGACCACCTTGTCTCGGCCTCGCAGGCACCGCTGGAAAAGACGTGTTTTTCCCGGCGCTCCGTCAACGCGGCAAATTGGATGCCACCACTTTGACGTGAATGACGCCCCCGTTGGAGCGAAAAAGAGAGTGAAGGTGTCGCTGTATTCGGCTGACCAAATTTTCTAAACCGTGTATAATACCTCCCGTGTCTGGCGCGTAGCCCAACGTGCGGGAGCGCTACACGTAAGGTGAACAGCGAAACACCGTTATTATGGTTCCCGAAGTCATTCCAGTTATTGCCGAGATCCAATATGTTGTGGTTGGGAAGAACTCGTATGAAAGCTGTACTTAATTGAAACTTAAGATTTGTGTACCATGGTAAAAAAGCTTTCAGGTCTGTTTTTTTTTAGAAGCCCTTCTAATCTCGTTCGACCTAAAATATATGACACCGCGTTCGCAATACTTGGTGATTCTATGTAGAATGCCTCCCTCCCCCTCCCCCTCTTGTCATTTAGTTGTGTGGACAGTAGCTACCTTTCCGTACATTTTAATCTTTTAAAAAATAGGAGCCAGAAGATTTCTGAGAATAGAAAGCGGAAAATTGGAATAAGTGAAAAGAATTCGCAAACAGTTTTGCAGCTATTGCTCAAACCTATATGAAAGGAGATTTAAAACAGCAGCGGTGCATTTTGATTTTTTTCCACAGTACCTGCTATCAACAGAGAGGTTTGCGTTTGTTTCTACATCTAAAACATATTAGATCATGATTGCCCCACACGCATACCTTATGCTCGTCTTGGTGATGTCTTCGCAGGTCTGGGAGTCCAATACGCAGGGCCTGACGAACCATCGCACACGGTATACAGATACCATACGCTGGTGACACCAAAGCTTCGCAGACCCTGCAAGTAGGTGAGTTTCTGTAGACTTTCTCGAGTATATGAGTACGAAAATCCCTAAAATATGTACCCACCATTTACGCGCGATGAAATTGCAACGAAACCTCAGCCACTTTTGAATGCTTCAAGAAATTTCAGTTATGTTATATTCTTAACATTCCTGAACGAATATTTGAAACGTTCGCAGAAGACACTTCTGCTATGCGTTGTTCGAAGTGGTAATATCTCGTTTTATAGGCGCGGGAATGTCCACGACATTCTGGCGCGACATCATGCTCTCTTGTTTATGAGCTCATTATTTCACTTATTATTCCCGTATTTTTTGTGTTATTTAGTATTTGTACTGGAATGGTTGCATTTTTTACGTTGCTTATTGAAAGAACTCTATCGTTTTTTTTCTAATATGTGCACTACCGACACTGTTATTTTTGTACAATTATTTTATGTTTGTACATGATGTGAATACATATTTGCACTGTCTATTAATAATGTATGTCTATTATGTTTTGTTATATGCCCAATATATATGCTCTTTTAATCCTGCTCTAACGCCCCCCCCCCCCCTTACCCAATGCCTCATACGAAGCCTTTAAGGACATCTTAAATAAATAAATAAACAAATAAAATTTCACTACCCCCCATGGTAGTTGCACAACTTAAAAAGGAGAATAAATGTCAATACTGCAAAATATTCTTCGTTCCTGGGGACGCCAAGGCGCGGGAACCGCAGTACAGTATTGCACAAGCCTAAAAGAGGTGCAATAAAAAATAATCAGACAGTGAGGATGCTTCCGCATACCAGCGAAAGCTGGCGCTGCTCTACATGTTGACGTGCGCGATTCTCAGGGAAGAGTGCAATCTAAACTTCCTCGGCGTAAATGTTCACGTAGGAGGCAAGGGGTAAAAACGAAGCCTTTCGGGATCCACGTTAACAGACAAGGCGGGTATACGGCACTGGCTAGGTTCCTGGAAGGAATGTTCAGTGCACCATTGCCAGGAATAGGAGAAAAACAAACAAACAAACAAACAAATAAAACGATAGAAACCGCAAAGTTTTGTTGTTTTGATCTTCCTTGCTTCTCTGACCGGATTCTTAGAGAGACAGCGAGACCGTGTACGGTTGCAGCGACTATATGTCCATTCCTAATATCGTTCCACTTAAATTCATCGAGTAAGCGCAGCATATTCGCAAAATTGTCCCAGTCACAAAGTTTACTCTATATGAGACATGCGCCCTTTCGGTAAAGCGATCTGCCACAATTTTATTCCACATAAGTTCAAGTAAGAAGTGAAGCAAGCTGTTTTTGTTCCGCGTAAATTTCACTCAGTTCTTCTTCGCCAGAATGTTTCACTTACAGTAACTTTCCTGAAACAGGATGAATAGCGTAGGAAAAGTATTTACTGCATGGAGTTGAGTGCTCTTTTATGAAAGATGTTACATTCGAGTTCTCTACTAATAGTCTAAAATGGCGAACATAATATTCTAGCACTAACACGAGGAAACTAAGGTTGAGCGCTTTCCTCTCTCTGGAGCCCGATCTCTTGATTACATTTCTATTTTCATTAGAATACTTTCATTACTCGTTTTGTAAGAAAAGAGATTACAATTGACTGCTGTTTTTTGTAAGAGATATTATTCGCTATCTGTAATACCGATCTTGCAGACCAAAGAAATTTGTAATCTAGAACGTGCTCCTGCCTAGTGGTATCACTTAATGTGGTCTTACTCAAATCCACGATAAGTAATTTTGAGAAATTGGGCCTCTTAACGGTTAATGTTCTCTCCATTGCCGATGTCACGTGAAAAGACACTGCATGCTTTGTGTACGGCAGGTCGTTCATAGTGTTCTAAAGCGCCCACACGAAAATTCTCGCAGCGGTAACATAAAGTGCAAGTAACCCTCCTTTGATACAGTTAAGTCAGTGAGTGGTGATAACTCGCTCGGAGAGCACAAGTTCAGTTTACCGAAGCAGAAACTCTGTGTTTGCTCGTGACGTCATGCCCTCATTTATCAGTCGCATTGAATACGGGGCATTGCGAAAGCATTGCCTTAGCGACCTTGCTCGTTACGCAATCTGTAGACCTTCACCGTTTGCCGAAGCTAATTGTCTGCGCTCTTCTGGTCCCCTATAGGAACACGCAAGACGGTGACGCGCTGCCTTTATTAGGGAAGAACCCATAAGGCACCGTCTGAGGCAATTCGCTGATCCTTATATATTCTTGGGTCTCTCCAATAAGCATTTCCATCGATCGCCTGAAGCCTTGCACTGAAGGTATGGCCGCGTTCTTTTTATTCAGAACTGGTACAAAAGTTGGCGTCAAAGCTTGTTTCTTTTATGCTCAGATTACCGTTTATAAGAGCTCAAGATAAAATATAGTTTCAATAAATCAAGATGAGAGTCAAGTATTAAAAATAAAACCAGAAATACCACTCTACCAAAGAAAATGTCAAGGTTAAAGATATACGTCGATGTGGTTCTGTTGCGATGATGATATAGATTTACATATTGCGAATAAATGTATAGCAAGCCTAAACATAGGAATACAGGAAGCAATAACTATAAGGCATGTGCATGAAAAAAAAATACTCAGATACCAAAAGCCACAAAAGAAACAAAGGAAGATGGAAACACGATAAGTGTGATATTTTTTGACATAATGTGCAATATGTTTTTCCGCATGGTGCGCATAAGTTGCGCGTTTAAATAGTGTGTGGCCTCCGCGCAGTAAATATCACCCATATGGTGCCCAGCGCCTCCCTCGTAATGAACCAGAACACACCAGCTTCACTACGCTGCCACGGTCCTGCAACGTACAAGCCGAGCTGACCCCGAACCGTCTAAATCAATAGACCCCACTATTTTTTTTGTAAGTCATTACCTTAATGATCTTTCCGTTACAGCGCAACATAAAAGAAGTGGTGGAAAGAACTGCCCCAAAAACGCTCGAAAAAAAAGTAGACTCAGTTTGCAAAAAAAGTAACTTTCACACAAGCAATTCGATTACTGTGATAGCGTGAAGCTGCGGCCGTGGTAACAATGGGCGGTAGCTTTTTCCTTGTTGCCGGCAGATACGAGAAATTAGGTCGCCCCTGATTGGTCTTGAAGCTTTCGGGCGGATATTTTTATTTTATCCTCGATATGAAAGCGTGCCTTCATGTGGAGCCACATGGTTACAATAGCACCGCGTGTCTTTTGTTTGGAAAGAGCAGCCTGCCGCAATCGCGCTGATTAATGTAGAGACCCTGGAAGAAACCGCAGAATAAGGAGGCGTTCCCTATCCGTGGGCGGTATTTCCGATATTGAAGTGATACGAGCGTAATAAGAATGAACAATTACTGGAAACGTAACTTTGCTAGAAATCACAAACTAGGCCAAACAGATTTACAGCCCATGTGCCAAGCAATATTGTAGAGATTGCCCCGATATTCGGTAAAGAAAACTACGATTTCACTGTTTAAACTGGTGACAGCTTGAATCGCCAAGTAGCGCTGACCAATAATATTAGGCACTCATACGGCGGATATTATATATAAAGCTGTGAAAGATGGCTGTGCTATTAAAATACGAAATAAAAATAATAGGTGAAAGAAAAAGAAATATGATATTGTAAAGAAGCCAGTGCTAGAATATTTGGATAGACAACACAAGAGTAGCTTTCGGCTCAACAATTTACATCGTACTGATTTACATCTATTGTCGCGGATGTCGTGGGCGTCTCCCACGACATCCGTCGTTGGAGACGCCCACCCCATGAGAGCCCAAAACTATCGTGGCCTGCAGGACCTGAATAAAGTTGATTTCCTTCCTTCCTTCCTTCTTGCATGTCAACAGCCTTGGGAATCAATAGAATGATAGGCCACTACATTAAATTGCAGCATAAGAAGCACATTGCGCTATGTAAAATACCATTTCAGGGTGAACCGTGTGAACCATTCTGCGTTTAGTCGAAAGTAAAAGACGCATAGCCCTTAAAGGGAGTTCAAATGAGTACGTTACTGCTTTTTATTTAACCTAACGGTGTTCTCATTGGTAAAGATTTTACATCTTAGCACAACCTAAAAATAGTGACTATAAGCCTTTCTACGAGTGTTCATGCCTTAAGAGTAAGATTACAAGACGTAAAGACGCGTATTGTGCCTAATGTATCCAGGTGTATTGGTAGGCAAAGAGACGGTTGAATTCCGTGACCCAGCATACTCCAATAGATTTATTAAAGCCGTCCTTATGGCCGCAGCTATACCTATAATATTTTGCAGGCGATCTGTCGCGCTAAGCATTACTGGTGGTGCGAAAGCAACAGCGGTAACCCTGCTCCTGTGAAGCTGGTCCTAACGTTTTATGGCAGCGATGACGAGGCAACATTCCATGTGCTAAATGCCAGCTCGTTGAAAAAGACAAGTAATTTGCGATATGGAGACCATAGTAGTAAAATTCAATACAGCTGACTCCACTTATAATCTAATGCGTATCTCTATCTATATCATTGATTCGGCAAAGCTAATATATCCGAACCATTGCCGATGCAGTCCTATAAAGGAAAAAGTCACTCTTTTCAACAATAGTCTCCGGACAGTAGGCAACATTGACATGGCAAATATTGCGGTCGATGAGAAGCTTCATGCGCTATACACGCCGTCGTATTATGAAAAAAAAAATGATGGCTCGGTTTATTAAATCATTAAAATTTCCACTGCAAGGTGAATATGCGACTATATGCTTCTTGGCAGTGACACATCTAGGAGATGGCGTCAGAAATCAACATGGCATATACAAGCTCTAGCACGTGCTGTAATCTACCAACAAACCAACAATGAAGAAAAAGTACTATATTGATAGAGTCATGCGGAAAGGCTTGTTGCTCCCCCCCTCCTTATTTCTTTTTAATTGATGACACAAATGCTCTGCGTCCATAGTAAAACACTTCATGTGTTACGCTGGTGTCTCCTGCAAAATGGACGGCGCACTGCGAGTATTCGGCCACAGTCGGTGGTTTGCGCCAAGTATTACTAGTGCAAATTACTAGTGTATTACTAGTGCAGTATGAATAGTATTACATAGTATTACTAGGGCAAAAGAAACATTAAAACGGGACACCTTAGAAAAGAGAAGGCAGGCATTACGCTTGAAACTTTTTCGCACTATATTTTATGGACAAATTGGAATAGACCGTAATATGTATATTCTTCAGCCACATTATATATCCAGAGGAACAGATCACGAGCTCAAGGTAAGGGAATACAGTTGTAGAACTAAGCTTTTCAAAAGCACTTTTTCCCCAAAACCATTTTATTATGGAATCGACAGCCTGCTGCCGTAGTTGGTATACTTAATAATGAACATTCTTCAAGTGCTCTTTGAAATTTTCTTCTTTATATTGCAGTATATAGTAATTGTAGAGTTTGCTATCATTACATAGTGCTTTACTACTTAATTGTATGATGCCCTTTCCTGCCATTGTATTGTTTCCTGACTTCGTATCATTGTATTGTATCGTTTAATACTGTTTATTGGATGTCATAAGCTGTTTACATTGATGTATGTAAACCCCCCCCCCCCCCCCCACTGTAACGGCTCAATGGCGCTGTGGTTATGCGAGTAAATAAATAAATAAATAAAGAAGCAAGGCTTCCGTAAAGATTAAGATTCATCTCGAAGAGCCTAGCAGCTGTCACGTTGACTGTCGGCGTAAACCTCGGCTGTCTCAATGCGCCATTAATTTTGCGCCTGTTTATACCCCTTAGTGCACTCCGGGGGGCAGGATGGATGAACAACTTTACTGAGGTCCCTCGGCGCACGCCATTACGAAGGGCAGGGTTTCTGCGAAACGCTGGTGGGGGCGCCGCAGATGGGGGCGGCCGGAATAGCGAGATTTTTTCCGCCGAGATCGTTGTTTGCCTATGTACAGGTCACGCTTGTCAGCGACCAGCGTCTGACATTACAGCGCCTTCGACCACCACCCCTTCTGTGTCGACCAGTGTCGCCTTCCTTGTTTGACCCGGTGCCTCCTCCTCCTCCTCCTCCTCTGCACACCGTATACCCGACGACTTCAACAACTCTCAGCCACCCTCTCGAGCGACGCCGCAATCTAATCTGCCCGGGGGCGTACACATACACGTCGGCGTCCACTCAACTGCGAAACGCCGCTGGATTTCGCTGCCACCGGGCCTGAGAAGGCCGCGCTGTGTTTGCGAACACGAGCTGTGCTGGGCTTCCGAGGGAATAAGCTCGCGCCTCATTCGAAGGAGAGAAACATGCTGCGCAACGAGGAACTGCGCTTCGTCTCGCGACGTGCTTCTGCCCTTTTCAAGTCTGTGAATTGCGGAACACGTGGACCGGAGACTTTCCGCTATGAAATAGACGACGCAGTGAGTATAGGCAACGTGTAAGTGCGATGAGCGCGAAGAACCGCGTTTTTGCAACGATATCTGCCAGAACGCAGCCAAAGGAACGTAAAAGGAGTAGCGTAGAAAGAAATGGAGAAGCAGATGCCCTACTGTAGGACCGCAGTTCTTTACCATAAAGCTGAGTCTTCAGCGTCAGTTAAATCGTGCTTGTCACGGCGCTGTAGTCGAGCGACGCGCAATACCATAGCTCAGATGTGGCCACTTAAGGATAAATTTTTTTCATTTCGTGGTCTCTGCTTCTATGGGTCTTGGTCATACAGTCTCGATGTTGCCACCATGAAAGCTTACCAACTCACCCATTTCTCGGTCCCACAGTTTTACGTCCGCGGCCAGGACAAGGACTTCTGCCAGCAATTTCAAATTAAACCCGTTAATAAACCTCATGATACAAAAATCTCCTATTACACAGCTGACACCTTCTCGTGCCTGCATATATTTCGGCTTCACCACACCACTGTGGTCACTGACTTCGTTTCGCAATGCATTTTTGTCCCACGAACTGGCTTAACGTTGGAACACTGACCCACGTAAAGGTACATGGTTTTTAAGCTGCTCAATTTATTGTCACTGAGCAAATATTTAGTATTGGATGTGAACCTTGGACGTATTTACTTAATGTTTGGAGAATATATATAAGATGCTTCAAGAATTATTACAGCAGACATTACTGAACTCCGGTCTCTTAAAGGAGCCCTAAATAACTTTGTATTGAAGTCGAGAAACATATGTGAAGTTAAGTTAAATTATTTTAGAGATACTTTGCCACAGAAAGTTTTTCAATGCGTTTAGCCGAAGCGAAGAGACGGAGAGAGAGATAGAAGCTTTAATCATATCGTGGATATGTCAGCCTGGCTCTTCGCCTGACACGACATCAGAAGCGGAGTCATCGGCAATCAACCACACTGTTGTCGGGGCTTCCGCATCCTCCTCCAATGATTTGCACTGCGAAGGCTTCGGAAAAGCGGGGTGTGCCCCCAATGTTCCGCCTATTAAACGTCAAAAGCAGATCAAATTTGAATTTTGGATGTTCACGTAGACCCCACTGCATCCCATCTTGGCGCCTAGGACTCGCCAGACGTGGTTATGCTCGGCAAGCCCCCCCCTGCAGTCAGTCAGTGGACTCGTCGCGGCAACCTACGGCGGCCGCGGCATCTACAGTATACGTATAGCATACCGCAGCTGCATGTAACTGCAGCGTTTCCTTTGTACACGACATGCCTAGAGTGGGCGCTCGCGCTCATGTGCTCCCGTCTGGCTGCGGTACGCGGTGCGGACCGGGTTTGTCTCGCGCCGGTTCGACCGACGGATAGTAGTCGCGCCCAGGTTGCACGTTTTGAAGTGCTATCAAATAGTTCAATGCAGAGCGAAGTCTACCAAGGCGTCGAAACAGAAGCGGCCAGGAGTGAGGGCGCGCAGCCAAGCGTGCGCGTGGCCTCACCTTAAGTTCCGCGTGGTCCGAGGCTATAGTTTGTTGCTCAAAACAATCGAAAAGAAATATCGAATCCCTTTTAGTCTCGAAAATACCGAGCGAAATGATCCTTCGATGCGCAGCCTTACGCGAAATATTATCTTACTTTTCTTCGGTCCAGTTATTTTCCTTCTGCGTTTGCCTTTTATTCCTTAACGGTATAAGAGTCGCACTAATCTTCCACCAACGAACGTCCATCACAAGTAACAGATCGTAAGGTGCAAGGACCCCGAACCTTAAATGTGTGCTCTGACGGGTACCACGTATGTTTGTCTTACTCGAACGCGTACAAGTGGTTTAAACAGTCTTGGGGAGCAAATGCCCATTTCATACCAATGAAAACTGCTGCATGTTAAGCAATCATTGCTATGAAATGACTGCTGGAACTAAATTGGATATCAGCGCACAAACATCTAAAATAAGTAAAATAAAAGTACAGGATTTAGTTATATATAAACTCATGCTGCAATTCAATATAGCGGACATAGTTAGATCCATTTTGAGCAAGCTGAATTTATTTATTTAAAAATTATGGGCTTTTACGTGCCAATACCACATCATGAGGCACGCCGTAGCCGGGGATTCCGGAAAATTAGACCACCTGGGGTTGCTTAACGTGCACCTAAATCTCAGTCGTTTCGCGTGTAAGAGATCGTCAGCATGCGAGTGGCGTTTCACATCGTATTTTTAATTATTTGTTCTAACCCAGAGGGTAGGCCCTCGCTGCAGGCATCTTCCATATCAGATTTGAAGTTGGCCCATTGACTGTGACAGTGATGTCGCGTACCGCGCAAGAGTGACGGACTGTAACTGACGATGTGTTTGCTGTGTTATGTGCTCTCTCTCTCTCCTCCCATCTTTCATCCCCCCCATCCCGCTCCCATGCGTAGGGTAGCAAACCGGTTAGGGTACACTGGTTAACCTCCCTGCCTTCCTTCTCCACTTTTTCCTTCCTTCCTAAATCTCAGTACACGGGTGTTTTCGCATTTCGCCCCCATCGAAATGCGGCCACCGTGACCGGGATTTGATCCCGCGACCTCGTGCTCAGCAGTCAAACACCATAGCCACTGAGCAACCACGGCGGGTAATTTATTTATTTCTATATCGCTGGAATACAAATTTGTCTCTAGTGGTCTACAACCACATAATTGTAAATAAATAAAAAAGCTCAACCAAATGCTAAATTTTATGTTATTTTCTTCACTAGAACGGAGTATACACGCGCCATGCTTAATAATAGAAAGACTTCTTCAAACGTGCAGATTTCTAAACTTGACATTTCAATTCCATCGACTTTAGCAAAATGAATAAACGCGGTACGCTTACTTAATTGAAAGGTTTTACCTGCAGCAAATATTTGACTTTCATATGCAGTAAACTTAGTTCCGATCTCATCAGGGGTTTTTTAATGACAGCACCTCTGTTTTTCACTTATGATTTATCGGGCTAATGTGTACAAGGCCTAGTTGTACAGTTTATATTAAATAATGTGGCTGACAACAGCACCGCAAGACCCTTTTGTCACAGTCTCAAAAGCTGTGCACTAGCGATGGCCCTTTAATTTTGGTTGAAGCCATCGCTGACCATATGCATTCCATCTCGACTGCGAATTCATGTTTTTATGAAACGTCGTGGGGAACAAACAGTTTCATTCATTCATTCATTCATTCATTTTAACATCCCAAAGCAACGCTCGGGCCACGAGAGATGTCATAGTGAAGTGCTCCGGATTAATTTAGATCACTTCGGTTTCTGTAATGAGCACCTAAATCTAAGTACAAGAGCATTTTTACATACCTCCCCCCCCCTACCCCCAATCTATATGCGACCGCCGCAGCCGGGAATCAAAACCTCGACCTCGAGCTTAACAGCAGAACGGCATAGCCACTCAGTTGCCATTTCAGGACAAAAACTGCTTTAACAGTGCGGGCTACTATATTAGAATTTAATAAATGACCACCTAGGACAAACTCGTAAAGAAACAGCTTACTTTGCTAAAGCGACAATCTGAAGTGCGAGTTTTATTATTTTGCAAAATTTGAGAAAATTTTAATGTTTTTATGCCTCCGCGCTCTGTCATCACTTCTCCCTGCCCTTTCTTCTTTTTTTTTTTTCGTCGCACTGACGCGACCAATCCTCTGACGGCGAGCAGTTAATCACAACAAAACATATTTACTTTTCCGTTTGATGAAAGGTTCAGGTCACCTTTTATCTTTGTCATGCTTACGGCTTGTATCTTCTATTTATGGAAACAAGTGGTCCCTTATCTGACGGCTTTGTGCGCTTCTTCATGTCTTCTGAAGTGCACAGCAAGCACTCAAAGAACTCTCTCCATCACAGTTACCAGATTAGCGGTGCTTTCTCGAAGTTCGCTTGGGAGCGTCACGAAAACATCGGCACTGTCAGGCGCCACTTGCGCATTTGCGAGGCGGCCTCACAGCCCTGCTTCTTCAGGTGGGGACGCGTCAGGTGGTCCGGTACTCAGTTACTCAGGTGGGAGCAACTACCTCCGGGCGGCCGCCCCGGAGGTAGTTGACGCTGAGAAGCACGTTGCACGTTTTGTGTTAAGCGTGAAGTTGAAATATAAATGTTTACTGTAATTGCATGAGGGGTAGTCTAAGAAGCATAGCTGAAGTGAGGAAACCCCTTACACCCCCTCCTTCCCTTCCCTCTAGAAGAAAAAAAAAGAAAAAAAAACAGGTAGGAAGAAAAAGGCGCAGACACGGGACAGCGGTGCACTTCTTGTGCAGCGATGACGCTGAGCAAAGAAAGAAAGAATGACCGGAAGATTTGTAAATATTTTTTTCTTTCTATGATTGCCATGTCTTCAAACATGTCAGTACACACGTTCCATACAATCTTACAGCATGTCACATCGGCTTCAATGCATCGCTGCAACATATCTCCGAACGGGGCTAGTTACAGTTATCAACTGAAAAATCACTAATATGTAAATATTTACTGCAACCTTTCATGCAATTGATTGTTCGCCTCAACAAGCAGTCTAGCTCGTGCAGTACAAGTGCGCTATCTCGCCGCAGGCGTCGTTTCTAAATTTCGTGTAAACTTGAAATTATAACGCATGGTATTTATTTCAAACGTCATGCATGGTGCATTTATTTTTGAAATTGCACGTTAGGCTCGCGACATCTTTCTGTCGAAGTAAGGGCTGCTTCTCGTGCGGTACAGAGGCAAACAAATGGAGCACTTCCTTAGGAACCTGGCGTGCGACCGAAAAGGGATCATAACGTATATCTCTGACGGCACACACTGCTAACCACGTAAAAAAAAAAAGACAACCTGCAAGGCCGCTGGAGAGAGTGCAGCTTATCTTTTTTTCTCTTTAGAGCCATTTCTCCCATGTTCACGAGGGGGCCACTTGCGTATAAGTGAGCGGATTACTGCAAGCGGCAGCCTGGAGAGACTTTCAGAACAGGAGATGCTGCCTGGCCTGCTTCGATAGCGCCGCGACAATCTTTTCCCTTTTGATGAGTCCTTTCGCAAGCCTTGGCACTTTCATGCCTGTAGCTCCGGCTCAAGCCTTAGACTTAGCTATGGACTCTCTTTCTTTTACCTTCTGATAAAACCTGAACAAATAAGACCACTTGGCGAGATTGTAAACGAGAAAACGAAAAGTTGACAACTTTCATCGTTTCCTTTTATATAAGTAGAAACGAGGCTGCGCGATGACTGGATGACCTGAAGAGGGAACGATGAAAAAAAAAATAAGAAAACAAAATAAGTCAAACGTGCCCTTTGCCATCAGACGAGGATTAGCCGTGCTGGATTAAGGTCCAGATGAGATGGCCATCTCCTCTCTGTTTTCCAGCGAACAGGCGGAAAGCTGACTCGCAGAGAGACTTGGAGTAAACTGAACGCACGCTTCACACGAGAAAGCGGAGAAGCCCCAAAGACCGATTGCGATTAACATTATATAAGGCAAAAATAAAGAAAGCTCGTAGCGCTCTGCCGAAAGGGCCCGCTTATGGTTAAGCCCTGCCCGCGGATCCAGTTTCTCGTACGCATGCTAATGTTTCGTCCGAAAGTCGGTGAAAGGCGGGCGCCTTGTTTCAGCAAGGAGGTGGCAAAACTGCGTCCAGGATGAGGATGAAACACGATTACAAAACCGCTGACAATGGCAGATGCAATCTGTGTAAAAGCTTTTGTTTTATCTGTTTCACGTTTCTCGTTATGCTGTTCCTTCCTGGAGCAGTCAGTTCTGAAGAACGCTTGAAGGCGGGCGAATGTTAAGGCGCTCCCCTTTCACGTCCAGCCGGCAAGTATTATTACTGACGTGTTTCAGCCGTGCCACAAGAATAAAAAGAAAACGCTGTCAGTGGAGACATTGACACGAGAACTACATGTCCGCGACACACGCTATTCCTTCCCGCGCCTTGTTTTATCGCATGCCGCATTGATTGTCGGACTGCTGCAAACCCGCATGGCCCTCATTGTTGGACACGATACGCGTCTACCGCGTTTTTTGTCAGTAATAAAGGCTGCTGGAATCGCCGAAAACGTAGATTGCCTCATTCAGAGAAGAGTCGATGTTATCGCTACTCACTGAGATGGCACGCAGCGCTGATGATACTAATTTGAGACAGGAATGCGTCCATGGTTTGGCGGCATGTTAGCAAAAAGGAGTGCCAAAGAAATCGATAGGTCACGCGTCCTTGGCGTGTCCTCTGGCACATCGAAGGGCTCTTGCTTCTTCGGCGAGAAACGAATAATGGACATAGTTTCTAGGAGTGCAGTGGTCGCCATGGTTACTGCATATGGAAGGTCGGCTTCCGCGGTGACCGTGCGTTTTGTGAATGCGTGCCAGTTCTGCATTGCCCTTAGGTATTTAGATGAGTTACGGTATAGTACCAACAACATAGGAAGCATGGGTCTATAGGGCATAATGTGTGCATATGGTAGGAGGAAAGAAGAGAATGTACACGGAACACACATAGCAAAATGATTGGCACTACTCCTGGAAGATAGTGGTCTCTGAAAGCTGCTCCGAAATAGCTCACCATGAGAAGGCGAATCAAGAGTTTAGTAATCAGAAACCAGCTTCTGTTTTATCACATTGTCCGAAACTGAGTTGAATGGTGTAGCACTTAGTTTGGCAAGAGGCAGAACGACGCCAGGTGAAGAATATTCAATGTAGAAAACCATCAATAAGTGAAATAAACATCTCCCTACACCCTATATATTGACTAAAGCTCGATTTGACCGAAAAACCACTGGCTCGGCAAATGTTTAGTCCTATGAAATGAACTAGGTGGTCAGGACACTGGTGAAACAGCATTTATGGTTTCTGTGCCTACTTCTAATTTCCGGTTTAAATTTTCGTATAGTATCGTGTTTCAGAAATCGTCAAATATCAATACGCCATGGCCTCGCCGCTTCTTTCGCTGCGACTTCCGTTACTTTTGGTGCGTGTGCCACTTCTGACAGGCCTATCCTGCTTCTGTGATTCGTAAAGGACTTCGGCACCAGCTGAACTCGAGTGCTATGATGCACACATACCGTCGTGCTCAGATCAAATGTCTACCCAGCTAGCATAGCCTCGCCTTAAAGCAGCAATGTCGCTCGATGACTCAGGTTATCGCAAATCAGTACGATGTTTGTGACATTGCTGAGGTTGCGGAAATGTTTGCTTAACAGCCTGGCCGTTATTCGGTGCTACATAAAAAGAAAGCATCGCACAAAAATTACACGGATAGGTGCGTACATTTGCTTCAATGAAAACGTATGGTCTTTGCCGTTAACACGGCATGATGCATTTCGTAGCGCCCCCTCAAATGCGTTTCCAGGAATTGAAAAACAACACCCCCACTCAACTCCAGCTGACATGCTCGTAACGCGGCGCATTCTCGGTGGGACCGGCTCGTAAAGCGCGCCTGTGTACAGAGTCCTGAGTAGTTGGATTCGGGTGTTCAAAACAAGATTTTGCGCTCACCGCTCCACTGTTTTCTCTGAAATTTGGCAGAACGATCGCATTTTGTTGTCGACTTCGTTTAGTATAACACTTGGCATGATTAGTCGCCTGCTTTTTAAGACAGCAATGAGAAACTGTTCTCGCCTATGGGAAAAATGGCGTCTGCAAAGCCGGCCCTGGCACAGACTTGTGTCGCCGCCTGCCGGCAGCAGCGGGATGGAGCGGCTGTCGCGTAAGCAGCCGAGTTGAAGATGCCGTTTCGTGCACAAAGCAACTTCTTCCTGCTGCTGATATATGTGGAAATATATATATATATATATATATATATATATAAGGTGTCGTGCTGCACTCGTGGTTTTCCGATGCTTCAGCTTTTTCTAGCGTCACTGCGGATCGAAACGCGCCATGCGTCACAGTGCACTAGTTTGCCGGCGGGGAAGGGCGTTCTATAAGAAGCGAGTGTGATGGCCTGTGATCACAAGCACCTATTTAGGCTTGTACCCAAGCTTGGAAAAAAATAAATAATAAAAGCGTACGTGGCATAAATGCTTCTGTTTTAGTCTTGTGTTCTAGATATCCTGTCTTCGAATCGTGCCATCGACCAGTTTCATTGCGTATGTTTTTACTATTTACAACGACGTACATTGTTGAAAATGATGAATTTGCAAAGTCATAAGGCCGTTTGAAGCCAAAGGAAATAATTTTAGGAAAATCCATACACTAACCCCCTATCTCATGCTGACTGGATCAGCCTGCTTGCAGCTCCCGTAGGCACTATAGCGTCACTGTTCTCGCTTGTAATCTGAAACTGTATGCTTGAAATTTTGAAACCAATAAACTGCAACTTGGATGCAGTTTATTCCGAATCCGGTTAAACGGGTTCGGCGTTAGAGGTCAGATACGTACGAAAATGTGCCTTGAACTCGGCAAGAAAGCTTTGCTTTAAGAATGTTTGTTTTCCGAATCATATCTGTGTCAAAGAAACAGCTGTCCCGATTCTGCTCCTTACCCCCATATTATTCGATGTTTCAAAACACAATGTAAATGCTTTTGATAGACGACAATTATGATTGCATGAACCAAACATTGCTAACTTCTCAAACTCCTTTTTTTTTATTTTTGCATTCGCAGGTCCTGGAGAACAACAGCGTGGGGACAGGATCTTGTGTGCTGTCTATTTCGCAGCGAGGCGTTCTTCTGCATACTTGAACCAGACTGCTTGACACATCAAGAAATTCAAGGCAAGACGCAAGTTTGTCTCTGCGAAGTCGTCACTGGAAACAACGTGAAGAGGTTACGTTAAATTAAAAAAAGAAATCCCTCGACGCTGGCTATCGCTTGGCAACTAAGCAAGAAGAGATTAGGCGTGTAAGCTGCCTTCGGAAGTCCAGAGTTTGTCATACATTGTCATAAAATGACTGTATTTTGACATGCGCTAATACGTACTCTTGTTAGTACAGGAATGAATTTCTTAAATGACAAAGTTTCTGCTATACGTTTTCGAATAAATTAGCCAACACGAGCAAGAAGCGCGTTAATAAGGTGACATAGACGTCGGAGAACGAGCAGCATTGGAAAGCAAGCTGCAAGATGGATATTAAGGACCTGAAAGCCAAACATGATATCGCCATGAATCATGAATTCCCACATGTCTATAAAGAGAGAAACTAGCCGTAAGTACTTGTTGCAATCTTCGGAAACCTTATAAAGCAGAAGTGAACAAGTGACCCGCAGTCTGTACCAGTAATAGCCGTTGACGCGTGACTAGCTGTATCTCGTTATCAGGTAACAACAGATGCGAACGCGCACATATCGCGTTCTGTCATCGTGCAATCCGAATTAATGACTGAAGATACCGTCATCTGTTGATTATACTCTTCTGAGTGCTGGAAAAGGCTATTGTGCAGCCAAATGAGAATATAAGTTCTTCAGACGGCGTCCAACTTCAGTCGACTCACATGTTCATTGCCAAGAAGAATATGGCAGGCAAGCTTACCAGCTAGCCTTCAGTCTATCACTCGAGTGATACGCACCGCAGAAAAAAGAAACTCGAATGTTCGTTCCGTGGCCACCGTCAACCATGGAGGCCCCCATCACCCAAGACTGCTTCACTCTCAACGACACGACAATAGTCACCGACTGCGAGGGGTTGGATGCCAACACCAGTTGGCGCACGCCTTCGCCCGATGGGGAGCCGTCGTGGAACCAGACCTCCCTGCAGTTACCCCCGGGCCACGTCTACTTCGACTATCCCGAAGAAATGCTGGAGCCGTGGGTAATGAACGAGTACTTCTTTTTCATCGTGGTGACGTACTTGGTGACGTTCGCCATCGGCGTGAGCGGGAACTTGGTGGTGATATCCGTGATGGCCGGCGACAAGTCCTCGAGGAACGTCACCAGCGTGTTCCTCGTCAGCCTGGCTGTGTCCGACCTGCTTCTACTCACGATATGCGCACCGCTGGATGTGGCTCAATACTTGGTGGTCCGGTGGGACGCCAGTGGCACGGTGTGCAAACTGGCCGCCTACGCCGAGACGGTGTCCGCCTTCGCTTCGGTGCTCAACATGGTCGCCGTCACGCTCGAAAGGTAGGCGAACCTGTTGGTACCTCCTCCGCAAAACAAGGGTTATAGCGTTTATGTGCGAAAAGATAGAGAAAAAAACCTTTATCGTGTATTCTAGCCCTCTTTGCGCTTTATGCGTCGACCGCGCACCTCACAGAGCATGATGAACGAAACCTACTGTTTGTGAAACGCAATCACCAGCAAGGACACTGATCTTTCCCCGTGTTCTATATGCCCTAACACAGACCCTTATTTCTTATTTGCTAGTCACGGAACTTCTTTTTCATCCTATGGGATAGCTTCGTACGCTGCCAACTGTGAGCGCGTGGCGGCGCCACCATTCGTAAGGGGGCACTTGGCAAGTGGCGTCTCCGCTCGACTGTGTTCTGGAGTTGTGTTTTCAACGCTACTTTACGCACTTTCTGCATTTTCGCCCCCTTGTGCGGAGAATCTGAAATGATTCTCAGGAGCTCAACAAAAATTCTGAATAGCTGCTTTGTACCACACTGTCTCCGACTGCAGAAGGAAGACCAAGAAAGCCGAAATAGGCTGGTTGGCGCATGTTGAAAAAATATTGAACGGTGAAACAAGCTCAGCAAACAGTAGACGACAGCGCTGTCTGTGGTCGATGCTTCGTTCATAAAAAAATAAGTCTCATTTTGCGCACAAATAAAGTTTTTTTTTTCTTTAAGAAAGATTGTTTCACCAACCTGCCCAAGCAGCTATTCTACATATCGTCCAGTCTTGCTCTGTTCGATACCGCAAATGTTTGAAAGCCTCCCGGGCTACTTGTCGAAAACAGAAGTCGACACCTCAATCATTGCCACAAAGGCAAAGGAAATCGCAGCCTCAGAAAGCAAACCTCGCACATTTGACGTCAGAATGTGTAGTTGCTGCTGCTGGAGCAGTGGGCGCGTAGACACAAAACTCACTCGGGCGCATCGTCTACTGTAGCGATCACGTTGCGCACTGCATTTATTCAATTTAACTGCTCCTCTTCCGGGAAAAATTCCTGCATGTTCATGAGTATTTTAGCTGACTTCATTCTAAAAAAAATGCGCTTCAAAACTGCAATAATAATGTACACTACATAAGTCTGCGACATACGGAGACTAGTTACGTGCGTATTGTCCTTTTGGTAATATCCTGATAAATATGCCGTTGTCACCCACGCCATGTTCGCAGCAGCGAAAGGGCTGCAATATGTTGTGGACCTTCAGGTGTATATCTATAGCGACGCTTCGTCGCGGATCTAAGAAGCAAGGGCATCGCAAGCGTGGCACAGTTGCTTCCAACGGCAGCTGCTAGCCTGGTGGTTACTGCTCCTAACTTAGCTGTCGTAGGATGCCGTAATATACAGGAACGTAATCTTGTAAAGGAACGTCTGTCAGCAATATTTAAGTGCAGTGGACTCCTTCAGACCACCACTGCAACACCACGGAAGAGCATTCTCTCGTCAACTGACTGCTCCGAAAGCTGTACTTTCACTGCAAACCTATGCTCATATATTTGCTCCACGCAAATGCGTGGAATGCCGAAATGTCAAATAAGCCTAAATGATGACCGTGAAATCATGCAAGCGAGTCAATGCAATGAAAACTGACAAACCGAAGCCAATAATAAAACCAATGCCAACAAACCAGCCAATTTACGAATCCATGAAACAATACTGGCTTCGATCGCAGCCTTCTTATCTGCAGTCGCAATTTTGGGGTAGCTCCTTTCTCTCTATCGAGCTTGCCCAAAACTTAGTTTAATAAAAAGCAGTAATAAAGAAGTCCCTACGTAATGAGGCCACTATCTACCGCTGCCTTTCTTCAAGCTTTCTCGTTGTTGCATGTGGCGCGACACAATCTACCGAGCGTTGAATGCACGTTAAAGAACCACCAGGAGATCAACACTTTTCCCGGAGCCCCACACTACAACGTCTTTGTTAGGCCGTGTGTGCCTTGAAATTGTTGAGACATCTCAATAAACCAGCCGATTCACTAACGAATGAAATGACCAATGAGAGAATTAACTGAATCCATCTATAATTGTGGTGCATGTTTTTTCCCTATGGCAGGTTCGTCGTGATCGTGTTTCCAATCCACTCGCGCACAGTGTGCACCATGAGCAACTGCAAGAGGCTCATGTGGGGCGTCTGGCTCGTATCCCTCGTCGTTGCACTGCCCATGCTCTTCGTAAAGGTAAGACGCGGTGCTACTCAAGCGTTCCGACTTTTTTGACCTTGTTGTTTTGGGTTCCCGGAAACCGTCTCTTGAATCAGGGTTGCACAATGTGCCAGCACCATAAGTTCGAACGCGAACAATTCCGAAACCACTCCGATGCGTTCTTCCGTTTCCTAGCTCACTCGCGTTGTTGACAGCGGCCTAAATACGCCAAAACATGCCTTCTTTTACACTGTTTTATGCTTAAAAACCAGATGCAGAGCGAACATCTGTCGCACTTCCACGTAGTTACGCGTAAAAAGCGTCAGGATAAGTTATTTCCTACCGGCGTTCCAATTTATGCCGGTGGTACCAGTCAACGCGCGACCTTCTGGATTTGTGCTCTCTTATAAGCATGTCTAGCGTCTGATATAATGACCAACTCAGTGCTTTCGTGGATGTCTCACAACTTTTCCTATCAATGGAGGAACTTCGGGAAATAAAGTTCACTTTTGGAAGGTTAAAACCAATGCAAAGAAAAATGCAACGCAGCTGCGTAGCGTCGACGTAGAGCGAGCCTGGGCTCACGCGCGAAAGATACTCTATCTGCAGCGACATGGTGGCGTTTAATGTAGCCCCAAGTTTTAAACGTCCAAACGTATCGCTGTAGTTTCGACGTTCGGTCCGAAACGGCAACGTAAGCTTCTTGAACTCTCCAGGGCGGCTATGAAGCAGACAAATCGGAGTGTGGTTTAAAAGATGTATATCATGTTTGAGCGCGTATCCACATGGTGTAACCTTTAGTACATTCTTGTAGATGTGAGATGAAGTATCACGCATTTAACGACCAGTATTACATTACAAGCAAATTAAGCTAATACATTGATAAGAGCAAGTCACATATAAAGCCTGTCACGTCCTTGAGGTTCTTGTATAATGCCTCCTTCCCCTTTCCCCCTTTTCTGAAAAACAAACATCATAAAAGAACCCACTGTACCTTCTGCTCTCGCACATGCATTGGTAGACAACACGCCACCAAGCATTTTCCCTTTCCCTGCAGCTCTGCAATAACACGGTGCCTTAATGTAGGAGTAAGACCTTGACGACAGTAATAAATTTAGTATCATTTCTGTGTGCACATTCATCTTCGAAGGGCACGCCACGTGTGTTTTCTCACAGGACGCTATCTTTTTTGAACATTATTTCAGTGAAATATTCCACAACGCCTCATACTTAAACCTCGCTGCGCAGAACGTGATCCAGACAACGTTCACGAACTATCGGGTGAACGTGACCATCTACAGATGCAAGGACGAGCACGACTGGCAGGGTCAGTCGGTGTCGTGGTACCGCCTTGTCACGCTGTTCGCTCTACCGTCGGTGGTCATGATCGTCTGCTATTCGTGGGTCATCCTGGAACTGTGGGTCAGCACAAAGACCATGGACCAGCTCACTCAGTCCGCAAAGTTTAGGTACGCACAAGTTTTTTTCTTTATTTTTACAGCAGCACGCTATTTTCAAGCTGTCAGCGCCACGAAGCGTCTACATCAAAATTTGTATTTAGGTTGCCTTGTATGCAAGCATGATTGAAAGAATAAAATTACATAGAAACAATGCAGAAAAGCTCGCATAGCGTTTTCAACTCGCACTGCAATATGAAGACGTGAGGAAAATTATAATCTAGGTAGAATATGTATTAAAAGTACATATCAAGAATTCGTTCCTCACTGTCATCTAAGTCGAACTTAGTCCATACTTTATTCTGTCATCTTGCAGACTACTTCAGTGGCACATATAGTTCTTTTATTCCTTGCTTTACAAGAATATGTTCAGCGGCATCCTGAACGTCGCTACTTTCAGGTTGCTTTCCTGTATGCTATTTAATAATAAAATTTGTACAGATGCCACAGCGATATTTTTTGCTTATGACGAGCGAAATAAACGGAGCAGTGTTCGCGACTCTGCGATCACATCGTATTATGATGCGCATCACAGAGTGCTACTCTTACGAGTAACAATAATTACATGTGAATCCTTATTGTTATATATTTTCATCCTACTCTAGAATGAGAAATTTCCAGTATGATGTCTGAGGTATATATCGCTTGACGACTCAATCTCTTGCATTGATGAATCCACTGGTACGTTGGGATGGTGTCACCGATGAGGCTGGTTAATCGTACAGTTACGTCTCTAACAACGTTCAGTGCACATTGCTTTAAAATAATAATTCGACTTGTTGCAGTTACCAGTGCCAGGCCCCCACGACGCCCAGACTGGGTTCCCTTCCCAGTCCAGCACAGCAGCAGCCGAACTGCAGGCTCATCCTTCGGGGCCATGCCAACTCCGACATAAGGGACGTCAAGAGGGCACGCCAACAGGTACACGTTCAGAAAAAGGAAGGACATAGTGTCGACTCACATGAGCATTGTGATTTTATATCGATAAGGAAGTAAAGCGAGATCTGATTTTTTAATAATGATGTAATTTGGGGCTAATGACCTCCTTATATGCAATTATCTCCCGTTCGTATGTTGTTACCATGATTTTAAGTCAGTCTAGAATCTATGTTAATTGCACCGTACCGATACTCTTACCAGATGGTCAGTGTTTTTTATCGAACTCCGTAAATTGTCAAGACAATCTCAGGGCGGCGTTGGGAACAGTATTATATAAAATATGTTGTTTGCAATGAGGTACGTTGCTCAACCTTTTCGCAAATCCTTGCACTTCAAGTGCAGCTTATTCCGTATGTTTTTTTTTTTTCATTGTCTGCAGGTAATCAAGATGCTGATCCTTGTGGTGATCCTCTTTCTGCTTTGCTGGGGCCCCCGGCTCGTCATGGAAATTGTCATCAAGTGCTGCCTCAATGTGTTCAACCACGGCGTGTACGCTGTGCGCGTACTCTTCTACCTGCTGCCGTTTGTGCACAGCTGCCTGAACCCCATCGTCTACTGCTTCATGTCCAGCAAGTTCCGACGCCGCATGGTGCGATGCTGCCACCGCACCTGCTTCGCACCTCGCTGCCGCGTCAAGTCGGCCACCACCAACAACCGTTGCTCGTCCAGAAACGGCACCACACGTCTCGGTTCGACGTACACGTTCACGTCGTACGCCACCTCGACGGTCGCCATCCCGTCTTCGATGACGCAGGTACCGGGCGATCCGCTCGCTTTGTGACAATCGCCCTGCCCGCCGCTGCACCAGCGCGGCGCTCTGCAGCTGAAAGCTACCGGTGCCAAAGGAGCCAAGAAGAAGAGCGCCAAGCAACAGAACCGTTGCAGGGACGCCACGATTGAGGACTTCTTGTGAGCGGATGAACAGAGGGACGGCACCTCTACTCGGAGAAATGTGCATAAAATACTCGCGGCATCACATAGGTGATATCAAGCGTTCTGTGACAGTGAAGAAGTTCCGCATTGGAGCCCACGTGCGATCGTGTTCTACGAAACGTAAAACGTGAGCCAGGTGTTCTTTTTTTTTTTTAATTCTGTCTAGAACTCTTCACGGTGGCTCGTTTGTGACTTGGAGTGTTCTTGTGAAACAGTGACACGGCTACTTACGGATGTTGATGCGTGTTCAGGATGTTACGAATTGCGTACACTGGTCCCCCGGTGATCCAAAGTGACTGCATGTGCGAAGTGAGAGGGTGTATTCAACCGCACCAGCCGTTTAGGTTGTGCGCATTCAAACGGTAATTTTGGCACCATGCTTCAGGTGCCTGCACCATGGCATAAATCTGAGGCAGCAGTAACGTTTCTGAAAAACATTATTCGTGGATGGTTCGGTCGTAACTTGATAGCGTTGCCCATTTCTGAGCCTAAGGCGTCGTTACCACAAGCTATTTGGAATATGAACGCCGCCCCAGCATTTGTAGTGCTTATGCTACAGTGTCGACCCTGAGATGGACCCCAAGTGTATACAATAGAAAGGAGCAAGGAATTTTTCGCTAAATCTTTCATTTACGCACTCCAACGCTTTAAAAAAGCTAGGCTTAATTTCACAGATACTGCGATTTGCGCTCATGTCATATGCCATCACCAGCAAAACGGCGGAACCCGCGGCTGCAGTTACAAATGTGCATATTAAGCAAAGGTAAGTGCGTCATGCTTTGAGAAGTGTGTACATATTTATGTTTAACGGCTTGCTTAATATCAAAAAGTGTCCGTGGAATGTTGGGTGTTTCCTTTTGGGCGAGTGACGACCATTTTGTATTTTCCCCTCTGCGAGTCGTACTTCTGTAGGTTGCGACATTCGAGAGCGTAACCTCGGTGCATTAAATCTATATTTCTCTCCAGGCATCTGCGAAGCGGACCACTGTTGATAGAGAATCTCATAAACACAATTTTCTTGAACAAAAGAGTGTGTTGCAACGCATTTCTCCCGATATGTTTGCTCCATTTCTGCCTATGACTTGGAAAGCCTGTTTCTGACTTGCGTGTAAATGTGAGCAGAATATTCTTGCGGTGGAGTGCTGAACTGTTCGTAAGTTCCCTTGCATGGCTGTTTCTCCCAACGACCCACTCCGTGTGCGTCGTTTCTCACCTCGTTCGGATCTGACTGAGCCAGTATTCTATCAGCCATGTGGATATGAATGCCGTGATCTTTTTTCTTCACTGATAATGAAGGCATGAAAACCTGAGAGATGTAGACCTGCAAGCATGCTCTTCGTCATACGAGATTGTGGTGCGGAGGCAAGCAGAAATAACGCCGTGCTGTATTGCATTGTTAGCGCTGTTTGTTGTTAGCGTGATAAACATGAACGTGTTGGTATGTCTTGTTTGTAAAAAAAAAAAAACAATATTGTTCTCGCCTTCGAGTTGTCGTGTGAAACACTTGTTATTCGTGTCTAACGGTTGTGTTTTCCCATGATGCCGCGATGGTTTCAACATGTACTTTGTACGCATGATGGTTAGTTAACGTTTCCTATAAGAAATGTCGCGCTCATTCTGGCAGTGCTGATTCTTCGTGCATAATTTTCCAAAGACTGGGTGGTGCAATGTACGTAACTATTTGACTGGTGCTTGTTCTTCTGGTGCCCATGATAGTGTAAAGCTCCGAACGCAATGATGCCCTTAGTTGTGAATTTTGTCTTGCATATACCAACTACTAGTTGTTAAATACAAAACAACAACAACAAGAAAATGACATTAACGCTAACACTGTTAATACAGTGTTCGTATTGGACTTCTTATGCTCAATGCAAAAGAAAGGACAAGCGTTGCTAAAGTATAACGAGACACGGAGCCGATGCTAAAAATGTTCGGCAACACTTCTTACAAGCTTTAGCTCGTGATAAGCATACTGAAGTTCGGCGTATTTTATGTTGTTACGTGCTTGTGAAAGTCTTCTATTCCTGCCTCACCTCTGAGCTCGAAGAGTCTCAATAAACGAGCACCGCAAAGTACTCCATGTGAATCCATCCAAATTCATCCTTCATCTGCTTTCAATGCAGTTACGGTGCGTGCGCAATAATGCCAAGGTAGGTGTGCTCGCTATTTCAGAGAATGCTTTCTTTCTGTAAGTGGTGTGACAGCGCCACAGCTTGAGTCGCACTTTTCTCTAGGGCCGTATCTGATATATAGGGAAATTTCCTAATCGGGAAATTAATACCAGCACGTATGAAGCACCGAAACGTTTAGGAGAATACCGAATGTCCTTTTTCTTGTAGCTCCCGTAAACAAAGGCTTCTTATCACTAAATGCCATAAATTTATTAAATTTAACAAGCTCCTGGAATTTTTCGTCACCCTATGCCACAGACGTAACCTTCTGTGCCTGATTCAATCGAGTCGATGTCTATAGTGATCGAAGTAACATAACGTTGAAATTTCAAATCGATGACAAGCACCAATTTCCTCAAAATCCATATACCCGCTGTCTTACACCATTACTAAGGTGCTATTTTATTTTTCACACTGTGTGATAAGAATAAGCAGCTCCGTGAGACACCGTAGCTACATACCCGGCGTGCACGTAGAAAAACACAAAGATGAGAATGTAGAGAGCAATATATCTGTTAACACAGGCCCACTACACACCTCCTTCCCAAGAGAGGGAGAAAAATTACGCAAGCAGAAGCAAAATACTGTCTGCGTTCCATAGAGTCGTTGTTCAGGTGCCCGCCAGCGTTTGAAACGGTTACCGCGGTTACTCGCTTTTTATGGCAACTTGTTTCTCCTCCACTTTAAACGGAAGAACTGCTTTCAAGGTAAGTGGACAACGAATCCCCCTGTCAGCATGGTAAGTCCACAAATAAAGGCTGCAAGGAGGCATATGATATTGTTGGCACTTATATTTGACCTTGTATAGAAGGAATACAACCCCGCGTCAATACCTCGCTTACTGACTCCTTGAAACGGTATGGACAGAGCGTACTCTAGGTTCTCGGTGTGAAGCCACACCTCTGGCAGTACGTTCTTTTATCGTATTTTATGGCATATTGCTATAAGTCTGGTATTCAAAAGGAAATGAGCAAATTTCAACTTGATGTGAGTTGAGAATCACCGAAATGGGCGTAATGTCTAATGGTAATGTTTCAGCCTTTCTTCACTGGTACGCTTTAAAACAAACGTAATGATGATGTTGATGATTATGAATGCAGGGGGATCAAGCCTCGCGAAATTTGCCGACAGTCTCTCCGAGAGCCGACATTCAGGAAAGTGCAAGAAGCGCAAGTGGCCTCGATTTATGACATGCATTGCGCCGTCCTTACGAAGCGAAGTGCAGGACGGGTAAGCAAGGTGACCTGCACAGCTACAGGAGGAACACAATGCGAGGCAGTAGTCCGTCGATCACCCAACCGCACGATGCCGCGCCGGCTCGCCCACTTCCCGACACAACGCTCTGAAATGAGTCTACGAGATGTTATTAACCGTAGGCTACGTTCCATATCTGCCAGGACGATTCAATCCCAGGGGTCCCGCCCTCTCTCGCAAACACTTAGAATGCTGTCCCCACTAGCGTGTGGAGCGCTTAAACGCTGAAGGTCTGCAATTTAACATTTCCGCTCTGTCGCGAGTCCCGGACACTCCAACAAGGTGTTTAACAATAGCGTCAGACATTTAGGCCACACGTATAGCTAACTCGTCGAATTAAATCTCATAGCCATTCCGTCGGAGTGTTGCTCACCCTGGTCGGAGTCGATGCATCAGGGAACCCTCTAGTTTACACCATCCATCTGCCAGGTACTAATTCTGGAATGGCGACCATAAAGACTGAAAACAACTGCTGATAAATTCCTTTGGACGCTGAGAGTCTCTGGGAGCCGTCTTTGTTAGACCGACTTCAAAGGCATCCTGGGCCAATCTATCAATAATTTCTATCAATGCCCAAACCCTACCTGCGACGGAATGCATGGCAACTTTATCATATGTGCTAGGCTGTGGAGCTTCTTTAGAAAGGTTTAGCAAAGTTTTTGCGTACTCTTGCAGAACAAAAGTAATAATTGTATCCCGTGTAGTTTTTATTCGTGCATCAGAAAAATATAAGAGGTGTCGTCATAGTACGGAAGGAGTAAAACAGGCCTTAACGAAAAAAATAGAACAAGTTTGCCGCCATTTCTATCAAAATTAGCAAGAATACAAAGGCTAAAAAACTGTGATAACGACAATAACTTAATATACCAAACTTAGTTGCAAAGCATTAACTAAATAATGTCTTACCTAAACCTATATTGCACCCTTATATATTGGGGTCGTACTGTGAAAGCTTTAAAATGCTCAAGGAACGTAGAAATGCTAGGAATAGTTTAGAGTAGTTTCAGCAAATTTGTCACGACAGTGCAAGAGTATTTAATTAGGAGAGAAAAGTTCTGCCTCTCTGTACGCAAGAAATCTTTTGTGAGCAAATGTCTAGAGCACCGGTGAACTTTAAGTTTAGAACCCAGGAACCTCCGCTTTAGTCTTAGGCTTCCGACAACGTGGGCGACCGCGTACGATTATGCAACGTTTCTCAATTTCAACATGCAACGACCAATCAAACGCTTTAAATGTGTGGCTAAGACTGCTTTCTTGATACGGCAACCGATGTATCCAAAATATTTAGCGAATAACAGATCTTAAAGCATTTACTGACGTCCGCATTGGCTTATAAAGCCTTTACAAATTAAGCGTTCTGAACTTGACTGCATTCGCTCAAAGAAAGCGACCGGAATATTGCAACACTTTCCTTCCATTTTAGTCCTATTGTCACGTCGTCCTTCGTCCTCCGTGACGACCTCCGTGAACTCGGGATCACATGGACGAAACAGAATCGAGCGAGTGGAAGCCTCACGTTTTACCAACCCTGACTTCCTTGCTGAAGCTTGCGATAAATTGTGTTCACGTATGATACCGTAACTTGCACGGAATATTTGGTACCAGGAATAAACAGCTCCATTTCCGTCTATTTTAACAGAAATGTTGTGATCCGTTTAATGCTTCGAGACAGTAAAAATCGTCAGTACATTGGTGCATGCAGGCGCAGCACAATATTTTTTTTGGTAATCTAGATAAATCGTCAAAATTATTGTTTCCGCTGTACCTAGAGAGATAGAGATGGAGATACAAGCTTTAATTGTTGGCTGGAGATTTTAGCCTGGCTGCTCGCCTGACATGCTACTCCAGGTGCTTGGTGATGATTATGATATATACAGTGATAAGCTCTTAAGAGCACATACTGTCACACAAAGACACACACACACACACACACACACACACACACACACACACACACACACACACACACACACACACACACACACACACACACACACACACGCACGCACACACGCACACGCACACACGCACACACGCACACGCACACACGCACGCACGCACGCACGCACGCGCGCGCGCACGTACTAACTATTGAGTTATACACAAATTTCGTTAAGGCTCGTGGCCTAGGTGTGCCTATAGACGCTGCTCCTAAGGCTATGAAGCTTCTCACCAAAAATGATCTTCTGTCTGTGTTCTTCTCCTCATATCGCATTAGCGGATATGGTGTTGCGCTGTTAAGCACAAGGTTGCGGAATCGAATCCCGGCAGTCGCGGCCGCATTTCGATGGGGACGAAATGCAGAAACGTCCGTGTACCGCACAGTGGTCAAAATCATCCTAGAGTTCCCCACTACCGCGTGCCTCATAATAAAATCACTAATTTGACCCGTTAAACGTCCTAATGCATTCATTCATTAATTCTCCTCCCTATCACTATGCCTGTAGTATATAAAGAAAGATATATTGGCGACTATCCTCACATTGATTGATTGATTGATTGATTGATTCATTCATTCATTGATCGAATGACCGATTGCTCGATTGATTGGTTGATTTATCGATTGATTGATTTATCGGTTTATTTATTTATCAATTGATTGATTGATTGATTGATTGATTGATTGATTGATTGATTGATTGATTGATTGATTGATTGATTGATTGATTGATTGATTGATTCGCGGTGTTTTGCGTCACCAAGCATTGCTGGGGTTATGAGAAATGCCGTAGTGAAAGTCTTCAGATTATTTTGACCACCTGAATTCCCTTAGCAAGGACGTAAGTCTCAATGCAACAGCGCTTTTCTTTTCGCTTAATATTTTATTGATTTCAGTCCCGTCGAAATGCGGCCGCTGCGGCCATGAGAGGAACCTGCGACCTCGCGCTCTAGAGCACAACGCTATCGCAATTGAGTCACCAATGCAGGTTATATTCAAATTACGCAATAGGATGTCCTTTCCAGATGTTCGTCCTTAGATTGATGGAACTCGTCGCAGCAGCAGCCCGCACTTCTTAATGAAGACGGGAAGAGGCACACGATGTCGCCCTCGCTTACGTACATAAATATAGCAAGAGGTAACTTTTCCGGAGCAAACATCGTCACCTCGGGCAGGAGAAGTTCAAACGTGCGGGAACCTGCTGTCCAGTGCGCAGACCCAACTTTTAATTAAGTTCTTCCACGTGAAGAAACTCTGTCACCTCCGAGAGCACCTGACGTCGCTTGACACATGTCGCGACAATTTTAATCTCAGAGATCGGTAACAGTGTCGTACGTGCTGACGCGCCGCGGGAGCTGGACCCACATCCTCGAAAGCAGTTTGCATATCCCGCGCCAGTAAATTTTAGGAAGGAGAGAGCGCTTACGACCGCTTCGCGACTGGTTTTATGTGCATTGACGCTTGCAGCAATGAGAACGCTATCAAATTACAGCCGTGTTTGGCATTGCACAGCCCTAAGGACGTGCTGGGGTATCAGCAAAGAGAATAGAGGATCTGAATGGCTTGAGTTTTCTTAGACAGATACGAGGACAGATATGAAACTACACCAAGAATAGCGGAAATTAATCGTTCTCTTTGAATGAAACGTAGTAATGATAAGGGAAGCAAATCATGAACCATTTCACTCTGTGAAGATCGACGGAAAATAAGCGCACAGGCAGACACACACGAACAGCCGAGAAAGACACGACAGACGCTAACTCACATCTATCTAATTTGCAGCCACTCCAGCGAATATATGCGGAAAGGAAGACATGCGCACTGCGTAACAGCAATGGGAAAACATAGTGACAAGGTAACCCAAATTATTGAAACAATCGCACACGTTCAAGATACTCGATTTCTGCCCTGACTGGCTTCACAGACGTATCGCTAACACGTTTACCTCCCCTTTTGCTGAGATAAAAGGCTTCCAATAGTTCACGCGCAGTCTTATCGCGACCTTTGCCTATGATTCTTATGCCACTCTGTCGCGGCTCCCACGCTGTGCAGTTGGCGCACTGATCAGCCAAATTTGTCCCACCTCCCCTAATAGTGCTCAAATGATCCCCTGCCCTGTTCGTGTGCGTCTTCCTGTGCGCCTATTTTCCGTCGATCTGCGATGCACCATCTAGCCCGTCTGCAGGTGTTGTTAAACACTTTGTGAAGGTGGACGACCGGCGGAAGCTGCTTAGCAGAATACACAGAGGTGACACAGAATTTTTAACAAAGGTAAGAACTCATTTATTGTCTCGACGGGTTGTCATCATGCCGAAAGGTACGCACACACATTTATCGTCTTGATCGGTGGGTCAGTATTATTTAGTCGCGATGGCAGTGACGATGGTCTTGTGGTCGGTGTGGCACACATTGATAGACTCGGGTACACCGTTGGACACTTTCTTAGCCAAAGTCAAATATGTGCACGACCAATGAATCGCTCGGGTTCAACTAAACGCTCTGCTCGGCAGCGGCTGGTTTCATTATTGTGCTCCGGCGTGGATGACCACCACCACCATCTCCGGGGGGCAGGACGAAACTAACCACGCATGTGGTTGGTGCGCTGCTGCCCTGAAGAGCCGGCGGAAAGAAGGCACTCGCGAAGTGTACACCGTTTTTCTTTTTTGTAGGCGCCGCCATATTCTGAACGCAGTGGCGCCGCCTATGAGCGGCGCCATACTGGCTTGGGTGAGAGCGGTGTTTTGCATGGCAGGTGTACGCTCGGCGGTAGGTTCTGGCGTTTGTTTTCGCGGTCGTGCGGTATGTTTAGTATGACGTGCGTCTTCTACGTGGTAAACGTTTCTGTGAGACGTGCTGAAGTGGTTTAAGGCGTCATGGCCGGAGTTTCTGCTAGCGTTGAGGTGGACGAAACCCCCAGCGCGATGTGTCCGCGTATATTTGAGCCTACAATCAGCCTCGGAGATCAATTGTGTATGTCTGAATGTTCCATTCACTAATGTGGCCTTATTGCAGTATTATCTTCTAATTCTAAGCTGCGGTTTAGGAGCCGTGAAACATACGTGACGATAGTAACAGCGTGGTTACCGTTCTGCAACGATAGGAGCTGTGATGTTATACTTCGACAAGCGTTCGAACTGTTCGCAGCAGGTTACATTACGTCACTACTTGGTTCGGTGGATGAGGTTTCCGCCCCTGAATAAAATAGTTTTGGCAAGTAATAGCAGCATACCTTACAGTCTGAATTAAGCTTGTCCAGCGAAGGGACTGTTTAGGAACTTCGCGAGCGTCCTAAGCAGGGATAGGTGCTGGATTACAGATATATCTGTTCTATATACCGCATTGTCCAAGCATACGGCATCGGCGGTTATGTATCTATAAACGTTGTGCGGCGTGACTATGCGAGGTCGTATTGCCGTGTTAGCCCGTTTTCCCTTGATTTTTCGAGAAAGAGGATGATTACCGAATTTTGTTTTCGGTTGTGTTCGTTTTGTTCTCTACGACACCCTCACACATATTACGGAAATTTTGTCCTCAAAAATAGCCATCGCATTCTTTTTATGCGATCCCTCTCATATATTATGGCTGCACACAGGCGAAAAAGGCAATGCCGAAGCGCACAGCTTATATTTGTAATTGTGCTGGTTCACCAACTGCAGTGATCGCTGTGTTGAGCAGCGCTATCGGCCTCATGCAGGAAGGCTAGCGTAGACATATAGTAATTTCAAGCCTACTAGACTTGAAATGCGCGAGAACGATGCCGGTGCATCACAAATATTTGGTAGGGCCTGCCACTTAGATGTTTCGTGGTTGCCTTAGGTTGGCCGTGCACAAGCATGCGCTCTTATGCTTTGTTTTACTCCCTACGCCAAGCGATCAGACAGTGAGCTGAATTATGATTTAATGCTGGTAATACAGATACACCGGTTTTCTTTGTCGAATTTAAACCGATATAAGCAAAATAGTTCGCAACACAAACACACCGCGACTGATAAGGTGCGTACACCGCGGCTGATGAAGCGCGTCACACTTTTGCGCCCCCAAGACACATTTCCGCCTACTGTAGTTACTGATACACCAAAAGGCTTCCCTGACAACCTTATATTAACGGACATGGCGTAAATTTCACAGAGTACAATCTAAAACATCTCTAAATTGTTCCACAGCACGCGACAGCAGTACTTTCGCCGGATCTTTCGCCGCGCCGGATCGCTCAACGCGAGGGCGCCGAGTTTTTGCTCGCGCACATGAAAATTTCGCCGACAGGCTAGCTATAAAAAGCTTCGCTGTAAAATAGGAATAATGGTGGACGAAAAGGGTTACGAAGTGGATTCAAAGAGAAGGGAAGCGTAACGGGGGGCGACAGAAAGTCAGGTGAGCGGATGAGATTAAAAAAGTTTGCAGGGACAACATGGCCACAATTAGCACATGACCGGGGTAGTCGGAGAAGTATGGGAGAGACCTCTGCCTTGCAGTGGGCGTAGCCAGGCTGATGAGAATGATAATTAATAGACTACTGGCCGCAGGTGGCATTATCGTGACAGTGCCGCGTATTGTATCGAAGAAGTAAGAAGAGTTAAAGATCAGACAGAAAAGTGGGGCGGACATAATTTTTCGATGTTTTCAAGAGCTAGCGTTTGCAATTTGTTTTTAGTTACAAAGGTGTATTATGTACTACAAGTGTTATGGATGACAAGGATTTCAGTGCAGAGACTTCACAGGGTGTTTGCGGTATATATATGGGGATCCACTTGGGAGAGCACTAGCCGGTTTAACTTGTTTCATTCGGTGAAGAATGGAGGACTAGGATTAACAAATTTGTTTTTGAAACAGATTGTTAGTAGGTTCTTTTTCTTAAGGGACCAAAGTGGTATATTTCTGCGTACTCTTATTCAAGTGAGATTGAGTTCTTCCTTGCCTGAGTGGGTTGTCTCATCAACAAATGAAAATACTAGAACACTAATTGGCTTTCTGAGGGAAGTTGCTATGTCCTTTTCTTTACTGAAAGCGCATTTTTCGAATGAATTTTTGACTTCAGTGACGCGTAAGAATCTTTATAGTGATCTGGTTGACGTTTTCTTGCTGCATCTTATTTACCGTATGATGTATAACTTAGGAGCTGAACGCAATGTGCTGAAACGCCTTAGAAAAATGTCGGTTAGATTTTCAACGAAAACCTTCTTTTTTCAATTGCATTCGGGCACTCTCCTTGTGAAGCCATGGCTGCAAAGCAAGGGCTTCTTTGTTCCATGGTCTGTTAGCTGCATCATATGTAAGAAACCTGAAACTATTGAGCACATCTTCTTGGATTGCCATGACTCAGTTTCTTTGTGGGATGTTCTCAAACAACGTCTGAAGAAAGAACTGCCGTAAAGTTTTTTCGGTATTCGGTTCTTACCGTGTGCGGACACAGGGGGAGGGCCGGCTGACTTGATCATGCTTTTGTGTATGAGCAGCTTGTGGAAAACGCGTATGGATGTCAGGAATGCCCGCGTAGACGAAAGGTCTGGGAGGGAACACCGAAGTGAAAGTCTTAGGAACACGCGTGATGCCCTCAAGCACATGGTTGAACCGTCAGAGTGGTTTCGGGAGCTTGACACTTCGGTGTCTGTGATATCCACTTTGAGTGCCTTCTAAATACGTAGAGTCTCTCGAAGTGACGTAATATTATTTTTCTGCACCAAATGACCGACTTTGTGCGAGTTTGAGTGGTGTTGAAATCAAGGTAAGAAAGAAAAAAAAACAATGCGTAACGCGTGAAAAGCACCGCAACCGAAAATGCGGAAGATGAGAGTTCGGCTCCCACTTACGGCCAGCTGTCTCGCCCACCATTTCCATGGGCCTTTGCCTTATCTTTTCCCAGTTTTATTTTAACTCGTTTACAGCAAAATGTTGCAAATTTGTGGCAATTTATGGCAATGAAAGCAAGTACTCGCGAGACTGAGAGCTTTGTCCGCATATACGTCGTGGCATATCTCCAACGCAGTTTTCAGTATTGCGCCAGCTTGTGCTGTCATCTACACGGCAATGGCGAAAGGTAAACTCTGAAAACATAACCTCCGAGATTTGCAGATGCGCGCCTTCCATATCGGAAGCCATGTTAGAAATTACGGCAGGTACCTCACGAGCACGTTGTCACTGATTTGGGCAACCTTTTACTATTGCGAGCCGGTTTTTCTGAGCGTTGAAGGAAAGAAAAGTTGCTTCAGTTGTTCTATATGCTTTTTTTACTCAGTAGACACCAAGCAGCTTTGATATCTGAGGACAAGTTGTTTGCGCTGGCGACTACATGACCTTAGTAAAATATATACGTCAAGTAGATAGCTCTTTATTAGAATCTACGCGTTAGTAGGCTATCCATAATCTTTTCTCTTCTATTCAGACAGTCAACGAATCCGTTTAGTATATGTTCAAGTAAAAATTGCATTCTTGAATTTTACGTACAAAAAGTGCACTCCGGTTATGAGGTACACCATAGTGGGGCACCCTGGAAATATTTTGACAACCTGTGGTTCTTGAACGGGCACCGAAATCTTAATGCAGGAACATTTTTGCATTGCACCCGCATTGCACCCGGTCAGAGTCGATCCTGCAAGCTCGAGCTCTGCAGCGCCACGCCATATTGCCTCTACGCGCTACCGCGGAGGTTGTTTAGTATGTGTTGTTCAGCATAGAGTACAGGCAGGACGTAGAGCGTTGCCAGAATGATCAACATACACACCTTCACCCTCTTTCTCGAAGTCATACTCTTCAGTCAGTTGCCGGCAAGTATAAGACGTTAGACAGCACTGCCTCCGGCGAGGATCTCGCTCCTAATGGACTCACCGGCTTTCTTTTATGCCGGATAGTTGTGCTTTCTGAAGTGCCCTCAACCTGAGGTATTTCGTGTCTGCAGCCGCTTTGTTCGTGGAGCTGCTTCGCAACTTCGTTTTTGGGAGACATTGCGGCTCTCTATAGAGAAGTAGGATAACGCCTGCGGCTACTAAGCAGAGCTCCTACCTTGAGACATGAAAGGAGAGCGCCGCATTGTGCTTTGCTTCGCTTTAGTACCGTTGAGTACCGTTGAAAAATTGTCGCTTCTCTATTAAATGCGACGCAGTGGTGCTATGGCTGACGCAATATTACAGACGGTAAGTTTTGCACTGCTTGCTCTGGCGATAGTTGAAGTAAGGGTGAGCAACACGCTGTCAACAAGAAAGCTTTTTCGGTAGTGTCTTTGGTCCACGCGGCATTTGTTATAGTCGCATACAACTCAAGTCTGCAGTGAAACTCCGCCCATGCCCTCATAACCGCCAGCCACTGTTCCTCCGCGATGCTGTCAATAGTTCGTACTTCAATCTTTCGCTGTTACCTAAATAAGCCGGTAATCACAAAAATAAAATTATAAGCGCGTTTTTTTTTGCGTTTTCACTCGTATATTATAGTGGAACAGTGAGAGCCTAACTCTTTGTTCAACTGAAAAAAAGAGAAAAAGCGCTTGCTTCGATGCAACTATTTATTTTCAAATTCACTTTAGTTGGTAGTGCAGTTGCACGAGTAAAACGGGGTCAGCAGAGAAATTAATTGCACCGCGGACTTTTGAAGAGTGAAGTGTTCAGACTCCATATACGTACTGCCGCGTAGTGCCGATACGTGTACACTTTGCATTGCATTTGTATACTAATATAACAGGTAGCACGCCCTGTAGCACTTGCACATGTAACGGTACAAGGTAGATAGAGAAGGTTTGAGGAAGAAAAAAGAAGAGTAGGAGATGTACACAAAAATGGTGCAGTGAAAATACATGTATTGTACAATGGATTAAATCAGGCTGGCTAGGTGACAATGTCGCCGTCCCGTTTGGCAGGGGTGTCAACAAAACATAATCACCATCATCATCATTGCCATCGTATCATGCCACTTGTCTTATAATGTGAGATGCGCGTAGCGAAGTGTCTATACGTGCACCCTTTGCGTTGCAGTCGCATATTATTACACTAAGTGGAACGCCATGTAGCAGTTTCGTAGGTAGCGGTACAAAGTACATAAATATGTATAAAAATTGCTATAATGAAAAAGAAATGTTTGGAATACCTGATTAAATCAAGCAGGCTAGGAGACTATTTGTCACCATCCTGTTCCAAATGAAATGCCAACAAATCATAATCATTAGCATCGTATCACGCCATTTGTCATGCGATGTGACATGCGCACTCCATAGCTTCAATACGTGCAAAATTTGCATTGCAGTTGCGTTGTATTCCACCAGGTGTCCCGACACGTAGCACTTGCATTTAAAGTTACATATCTCATGCAGCTGGACCTGACTAACTCAAGAAGGCTAGGTCGCTATTTGTCGTCGCTTCATTTCAAAGGGAATGCCAATAAATAATCTTCATCAACAACAACAGAATAATATCGTGACGCGGGTCAAGGGATGTGACATGTGCGGCGCGTTCTTAGGCTTCTATCATGCAAACAAGACAAAGAGAGATAGACAGAAGTCCGTTTGGCTACCTTGCGCTGAAGGCGGGGAGAAGTGAACATTACGACAGAGAGAAACTGGAAGGTCGGAACGCAGGCAATTCGCCGAAGATAATGGATTTCACAGCACTGTCTCACAGATTGTCACTCCGCCCGGTTGATTTCACGAATCACCGAGTCGCCTCTTGTGACTTTTCACAGATACGATGTGCAATACAACGGACACAAGACCTTGTTCAGTGAGAAACGGCTTCGGTCTAACTTGCTTAGAGTGGCGAGGGGGGCAACCTTTTTGTTTGCGAAGGGAGGGCAGAGGTCGAATTTGAAATGAAGCTAGTTTCTGAGCGTACCGCTCTCTTAAGCAGGCAGGATGGCGAGAGAATGCAGACAGTGTTACCGAGGAAAGAAACGCTGTAGTAAAAAATCTAGCGCCACGTGCACGTTCCGAAATCACGCCAGGCTGTATGTCCTAAAAGCAAGAATGGGAATAACAAGGCCGTTCTTGCTTCAATTGTAAATGCCGTGAGAACCGCCTGAAAGAAGGTGCCTTACTGATATCAGTGATGCGGCATTGCTGTAGAAAAGCTCTCACTTTTGCGCACATGATGCGAAATGCTTGTCTACGTGAATAGGACTCTATGTACGGAACAAACAGCTCAGTGCGAAATGGAAGGAGGTGCTGTAACGCCAGCTCTTGCGTATAACATGTAGAATCACAAAGGCAGCGAAGTGGAACGCTTGAATCGAAGAAATCGATTCTATATGCCTGGCTGGCGCGCCTAGCATGCACCTGTACTATTTTTGGTGGCACATTCCCCCCCGCTTCACCAAGGGCATGCGAGGTTTAAAATATACGCGAGATCACGGGAGACACTAAATTTTGCTTGCGAAAGAAAAACTATGCAAAGAGAGTAATGTAGGAATTCGAATGCAGGAGTCGCTGTATATTGTTGATGGACCTCTTGCATTTACAACTCTTTCCTTGTGGTCAAAAAGAGGAATGAAAGAAAGAAGGTTTCTATAGTCGCAGTTTCTGAAGCTTAGTAGAATACTCACAATAAACTGTAGATATAATCATATCCACGCAACAATAAACAGACCCATGTGGTGGCTTACGGGCTCTTGTCTCTAGACGCAATCATGTGTTAAGCCAAATTTGGTTCATTAGACTGGTTCCAGGACCATTATTTTGTTGTGCGTCAAGATATCGAATTAATTTCTTGACTAATCGGACGTAATGACAACTACTTCGGAAGTAAGACTTTCCACTTGCAAGAATAAGCGAACGTCAGCGACGAGAGACGAAGACCACGTATTTACGCACATAATTTTTAATAAGTTATGATTAAGTTTGAATTTAAGTTTAAGTTAAGTTTAATAATATTACGTTTTTTGGAGTCTTAAGCAACGGATAACGGTTTTACCCCTCTGTTTTCTCTGCCGCGGTGCAATAATGTGCACTTTTGCGCAACCTTGTTGAAAACATAATCCAATACTTTCTATTGCGTAATGGATCCTGATGGAAAAGTTGCAGTATGCTGTAAAATAAAACACCGTTGCCGCTATTCACTTGCATGTAGCGCGGGGAAAGCAGACTTTAGCATCTGCGATCTACTTGAAAGCGCAAAATTTTGCAATAAATTTCGGCTGCACCACATGTTGGTACTCCAACGCCTCCCCGCCCTGTGCACTTGTGCTTGAAGTGCACTCGACCGATCGTCATAGCAGTGCATCTAATCAGAATTTTTAAGAACGCACTGAGAACACGGAAAGCTTGCAACGAATGTTCAACACCTGTCTGACGGGAAAGGGTCGGCGACAATTAGTGGGACACACTAGTCAACGCGGATTTTTTCATATTGATTAAAATTGGGAAAAAAATAACGATTCTGTTTCTGGGGGTTCTTTCCTTCCTGGTGCGAAATATTATCAAACTTCCATTAGTCTAAGTATAAAATAACTATATTGAAAAAGGGTGCGAACCTAATTTTCCGCTATCGTTGGAACAAAATGTGACAGTTAGGAAAGGGTCAAAGTGAGACAACGTCGAAAATGATGTCATTAATTAGTTGCAAGCCAATCACTAAAAATAGGTCCCGTTGGACATCCAGCAGGATTCATGGCTCACTCGGAGCGCTTTCTGCACCAAATCCACACCGATACTAGTGCTCTTTTGCCCACGCAAGATATTACAACCTAAAGAGAGAGGATGCAAACGAGAGGAAGGCAGGGAGGTTAACCAGACTTAAAACGTCCGATTTGCTACCCTGCACTAGGGGAAGGGAAAGGGGAAGTAAAGACGGAAAGAAGAGCGTGACAAAAATAAAAGCGAAAAAAAAATATGAAAAGGGACGAAATGGGGTCATTACAGTCTTTCTAATAGGCCACTGCCGCGTAGAAAAGTCAACAGAGCCTTGACCGACTTTTGCTGCGACGACAGTTCACGTCGGCATTCCAAAACTGACTGTTCTGAAAGTGGCCTGTCGAACTGTCAGTTCGCTATATGGAGTGAGTAGTCCAGCAGCTATAAAGCTTTTTATTACCTGCTTGCCTATTTAATGCACAATTTTACCTTTGCTTACTTTACCCTTGGCCTACAATTTCTACGACATATTGGACGACGCTGCAGGCCCGCTGGCGGCGTTTGCCAATACCTTGGCTTTGTGTTTAGATGAGGTGAAAATTGAGCTTCGCTCTCAATTCTCTCTTTTAGCTTTTCTTATTCTCGGCACAGGAGAAACTTCAGGCAAGGTTTTACCGCTTTCAGTATGCTCGTTTTCGTTCAACGAGTTTCGCGAATGCTTCTGCAGCGTATTTCTCTGCGCACCAAGAAGCTCTGCACAACCGGGATAAAATTACAGAGGCTGATAGACGACTTCAAGTGGCTTTGGCACGCCATTTCTAGCCAACGCAGAAATGAATATATTTTTTTTCGTTTTGTTACGTGTACGTCTTGGTTATTCTCAGACAAGGTCTGGGAAACTTTATAGGCTGGCCACAAACAATTCGCACCATAATTATTATTTCAAGGGGGCTCCGCATGTTCTGCCACTGACTTAGAATAATAATAAAATAATTTATTACAGCCAAAATTCAGACACACTGCAACGAAAATTTGCAGAAATGTAGCTAGTGAAGACAGGAAATAGATCGAAAACTTACGTTAACAGATACTATTACTACAACTGCGATGTACCCGCATAAAAAGGAGAAAGCGAGCTGATCTTTAAGCGCGACCGCAACTGTCAAGCTCTTTAAATAGGCGCTGTCTGTATGGAGCCGTGAAGCAAGCGAACAAGGAAAGGCACCTGGAGGCGAAGAAAATCGCGCGCCGGGGAAAATACCAAGGAGCGCGAGCGTGCGGCAAGGTAGCGCCGCCTAGAGGAAATTGTAGATAACGTTGAGCTTAGGCGGGAATGGACAAGCGAGGCAGAGCGTCGCAGTGGGCGAAGGAAGGCAGAGGCGCTCCGGGTTGTCCTACACAAACAACGCGCTCCATATATCGGGTGTGTCGACGAACAGTTACAAACTTTTTTTTAAAAGGTGCCTGTGGCAGAAAGCACAATACGAGTTGATGAGCTGGTGTCCTCGAAGAGGCTGACATTACTTGCACAGAAAAAAAAATAATGAAATGCGTAGACGACTAATTAAGAAACAGAAAAACCACTGCCCCTTTCAGTCCGTCAAGACGGTTGAACAGCGAAGCTGTTTTAGTAACACCGAGTGTTAAACCTTGCAAGTCAAACTTCGCAAGCGGTGTATATAGTAAATATTTTGTTTCACCATCCTTTCACCTCATTTTCGCTTTTGCGTGCCTCGCGTGTTGAGCCTGCTTTAGGGGTGCTTCATTTTTTTTGTTCACCCAGTTGTTTTTTTTTTCTTTTTTTTGCGCGTGAGGCAGGCCATACAACACGCCCGTTCATGAGCCAACTCTGGCTGACGCTCGTGGTAGGCAGCTTCCTCCTCAGGAGTATGCACTACTCGTGGTCTTCCTATAGTTGTAGATGGAATGGAATATTCGGAAGCACTAACCTAAAGCTCCGCATATTGAGCTCAAAAAGGCCCACCACTGGAAATAAGGGCGCTACAATCGTCTTGACGATTCGTTGGATTGGTTTCACGATTGGCGTCTTTGTGTTCCTTAATGAGGTTACGCACACGTTCGGCTGCGACGGAGAGAATGGCGTCAGTGACGGTACGCCCGCAGTCCGCCATTGACACTTGCATTCGAAGTCTCCAGTTGACTTGGCGGCGTGGTTAGCAACATCCGCCCGGCATTGACGCTTGCGATTCTTCAAAATTAAATTGCTTCAAAATTAGTTCTGTCCGAGTCATAAGACACTAAATGGCTCATGCCGCAGTAAACGCGGCCTTCCAATTACGATTACCCAAGAGAAGTGAAATTCTACGCCGTAATGACGAGCCGCAACGGGGCCAGCTGTGGAAAAAGACCACGACGCTTGAACAATTTTTGATGACGATAGCTTTAGCGAACTGCGAGAACAACGGCACAAGGTCCGCACACACAACTTCGCTGTAAGACTCGGTTCCCGTTTTGAAAGCAAGTGTCTGCGGTCATCGAACGTGCTGTACTCACGTTTGCCTGTACGCGCTTACACCATGCTATTTACTTTGGTTAGTAAGCAAATGTTTACAAAGGGGCGCTCTATGCATATGGCGCGGTGGCGTGAGCCGTGTCTTGAATACGCTCTGCGACGCGGGCAGTGTAGGCGTTTAGGCGTACGGAGGGCGGATAGTGTCGTGTGCGCTAAAGTGCGCATGCGCTTGCGCGTCACCGGCGTTCACGAAGTCAAATGTCATTGTAAATTTGGCGATTCTTTTGTAATTCTTTTGATTCTTTGTAAGGCCGCCATCTCTCAGGCACTCGGTCCGCATTCTTTTTTTTTCCTCCTTTGTACGTCGGCGAGACACGTCAATTTTTATTCAAGAAATGTGGATAAACATTTGCATTTGTCGTTAAACTACGACGCTTCTCAGATTGTGCAGCTTGAAAATAGGGAACGATGAGCTCGAGGTTACGCGTTTTCTCGTCCATGTCTGATTTTGCTTTGCCCTACCTATACACTAGCAAACATTTCTCGAGGCCCATTATTTTTGTTTTCTGAAGTATCAGAAAGATTATAAGATTTTGAATTGTCACTCCCCAATCCTTTCCTAATCAAAAGAAACCGTTCTTTCCTTCTCGGTACTTGAGAAGAATGTGCATACACCGCTGATTACGAATAGAGTCCGTGAATAGCAGTAAGAGACATGACAGCGAAGGTGCGAAAATTGAGATCGAAGCAAACTGTAAGTATCGCGCTGCAGAAAAGTGCTACCTACAACCTCGGAAATATCGAATTCTGGGCAAGCTTATTCCACATTAGAGGAATATCATTTGGATAGCAGCGCTCTTTTCCCTCCTCAGCGACGGTTCCTTTAGCTATTGTTGCAACCTGATGACAATTTGGACTTAACTTACCTCTTTTTCTTTCTTTTTTTGAGTCCTGCATTTGTAATGACCGCCACAGCCTCACTTTCTCTTCTTGGTTTTTCCCTCTTCGGTTCTGTCCCGCATATCTGCACACCTTCATGCGTCTTTTCGTTTTATTTTTTTTTTCTTTTGCCACTTACTTATATTTCTCATCCTTGCCACCCTATCGCCTTCAGGTTTACGATCCCGTATACAGGGCTCTCGTGAGTTTTTCCAAGCAGAAGTTTTTTCAATTACCCTTTCCATGGTTGGCACACATCTAGTTTCTATTTTTTTTTCCACAATATCGCGGACTCTGGTGACATTAGATGGCTGTTTCTTTTTTGTGCTCACGTCCCACGCTCTGCTTTCCACAGTTTCCTTTTTTTTTCTCTCACATTTTTCCTCGAAAGACAGTCAGGAGTTTGGAATAGGACATGGTGGCTTCGGACGGGCTGCTTGTAGTGGAAGGAGAAATACAGGGCGGAGAAACACTAGATAGGTATCTAGGGAAAGCGTTACCTCGAGGATCCAATAGTTCAACTTTGGCCCAAAACTGGGAGTACCCTCGGATAAGAAAAAAAAAAAGAACGCGGAATGCGAGCCACTGGAACAAGTGAGGAGACGAAGCTTGAGACGCCAGCGACGAGTAGAAGCTCGCTTGAAAGAAGCGCAGATTTGTCTATTTCAGGACGGCTCTGAGTCCACACCATTCGTACGCGGGGCATGAGTATGCGGGCTCGAGTGGCCGTCGCGGCAATGCCAGTATGATAAGGATGAACGCAATGAAGCTGCCAGGAATGTTTTAAGAAGACAAGGTGCCTGTAATTAAGCAGCAGCTGTCCACCATGACAGCCCGCATGGCCGCGCAGATGCCTTGGAACTTTAAGCCTGATGAATCGATCGAGCACGTCAGCGTTGAAACATGCTTTAAAATAGATGCAGAGAAACCGTAAAAGAAGTGATTCGGAATGTAATTGAAGGCGCCTACCACGCAGGCAATTCATCTAATTAGCATGGGACACGTGAAAAAGTATATGTTTTTTGTTTCAGTTTGTTTCGGCCTACAAACTTCTCCTTCTGAAATATGCATTGGAAAGAAAGACGCAAAACATCCACGATTTGACAGTAGCAAATTCGGGCTGTTTTCAGAGAACTTGCATTACGGCTTTACGGCCACTATCAACGGACTTGCCTTACTAAAACTGCATCAGAATTGCCCTAAATTCTTATCAAGTACGCTTACCTTTATGAAAGAAACATAGAATGGTGTGTCAGTAGCTCGTTCTAGTTGTCTTATTTACGTTTGTGAGGTATCCTAAATACGGCGAAGTAATAAATTAGGCCAAGTGTGCTGGGTCCTAGGTTAACGTGTATGCCGAACTTGCGAAATCACGCACCTGCTTCAAAGCACGAGATGCTTGCTTCTTTCAAAGTGCCAACCTGCTGCTGCTTTCCCGTCTTCTTTACGTTTCTTGGGCGGCTTTCAGAGAAAGAGTAACATTTGCCGCGTGTGCAACCTATCACTCTAAACATTTTACACCCTTAAGGGTGTTTTTTGTCGCGCGGTAGCACCCTTACCGTCAGAGCCCTAAAAATTTATAGAGGACAACAGCGAATCTCTGACGAGATGCGCGATGACAAAAGACGTAGTTGAAAACTGTGTAATCATTCTGACAGCCTTGGGCGCACAGAAATATCCGACAAGAGAATTTCACAGGGAGAGATAGGAAACTCTCCTGTCGGATATTTATATGCGCTCAAGGCTGTCAGAATGATTACATAGTTTTCAACTACGTCTTTTGTTAGCGTACGTCTCGTGAGAGCTCCGCTGTCGTCCTCTATAAATCTTTGTAAGGCCCTAACGATAAGGGTGTTACAGAGCGACAAGAAAACACCCTTAAGGGTGTAAAAATGTCTAGAGTGTAAGGGCATTTCTCAACGCTAGACCGCGAACGGGCGTGGCAGCGTTGAAAGCTCGTTGGCGTGAGGGCGTCCGCCTCGCTTTCGCAGTTCAAAGACAACTCAATTTAGAAGAAAAAAATTCGCCCCGCGTACTAGGTTTTTTTTAAAAAAAGTGAAGTATGAGGTAAAGCCTTGGCAGCTCTGATGCGATGAAAGTTCGCTTGCCTTCAGCATGTGCTGTTTGGTATTCTGTGCCCTTTCTTGTAGCTCATAGGGCTTGAAAATGGCCTAGAGGAAGCACTACGGTGTGAAGTATCATAGGTTCGGTTAGACACTGAGTGCCATTGTGTGAAATCTTTCATTGTGCACACTACAATCCCCTGTTATAATTAGGTGAAATATACTTGCCTGCGCTTAAGGTTTGGCGTTGCTGCTGCGGCTGCTGGTGTTTCTTTTTCTGTTTGCTGCTCGGTCATGTAGTGTCTAAGGGGATGTAGTTGTGGAGTGCATACGAAGGTTGCATGTGCGCCGAATAGAAGTACAAGCCCACTAGCTTCTATAAACTGTGTATTCTGACTGACAGAATAGTTGCGAGCAAGGGCACTTTTGTTCTGCGTAATAAAAAAGAATGTTTATTCCTACGTAAAACTTAAACGTATATTCTCGGCACATACGTGTGAGAACAATTTCTCTGAGCATTGAAGCAGCCGATTCTTTAGCATGCGTTCACGTACATAAGCAAAGTCGAAGTAATTATCTCCCGAGAGCTTTTAGTATTTTCCAATTATCTTGTGTATAGTAAGCAGGCGGTGTAACATGCCAAAAAGCAAACTTCGAATCGACACTATTGCTCCACTATCAAAGACATAGTAAGCCATTTGCATTTTTCACAAATACCAGGACAACACCGGAATGTCACACTTCTCCTGCTACTCCAATGCATCAACAATTTTATTTCATAGAGCCTTTCTCCACATTTAGTGCTATAGGCACCCGCTGTATTTGGCGGACCTGCGTTAAGGTAAATAGGAAGAAACTTGTTACGTAATTATTACCCACCTGAATGTGGTTCCACCTTCGCAGTCTTGACGTTAACTAAAAGCTAGCCATACGAACACTAGTAATTATTCAAGTTGCGCAATCCTTTGTATTGTCTCGATGACAGCCACTTTATTGTTAGTCGGGCAGGGAACCTGTGATGTTATCCAACGCCACTGCCACGTTCCCGTTTTATTAACAAAAAGCTATTGGACACTGCTCCACTAAGCATGCATTTGGATACACCAGCGAAAAAAAAATCTTTTTTTTTTAATTGAAGGAAATACGCTACCGAACGTGACGAGATACAGGAACGAAAGCACAAGTTGGCCAAGTTTTGTGGCTGGCGCACTTAATATGCATTCATGACGTCAACAAACTCAGGTTGCGCCTTTTCCATTGCATTCTCGAGTTCTCGGTGCCCTGCCGGTAACCACAGGCAGTCAATGGCTGTGTGTTTCCCCAATTCACCGTTCAGGAAAACAGAAATGATAAACGAACGAAGTTAAACAAACGAGTTTTTTTTTTTACATTAGCATAACGTGAATCCCTGCAGCGGGTGTCTGGATAAGCTCCCTGCCTTTCCTTTGTTTTTGTTTTCTCTCTCTCTCTCTCACCTGCAGCGAACCTAGTTGCAGAGCATCAGCAAGAACAGGAGTGCTTATTTTATGTTGCAATTAATCCCACGACGCTTAAGTCCATAGATTTGAGTATAGCTGAAGGGGTGAATTACAAGTAAATGATTATTATAATTACAAATTCACTCCGCAGACATATAACTCATTACGTTAGAGTCGACACACGAGAAAATGTGTTGGCTATCGACGTCACACATGAGACTGCGCTGA